>NC_142938.1:79059260-79111760 GCF_046866305.1 Octopus bimaculoides | reverse complement strand
GAACTTTGGTATTGCGTGTCTCTTGAGGCATATACAAACATTATTATCTAATCTTGCGGTTTTATTGATATTGCAGTTTCTCTTCACAACCAAAAACAGCTGTGTGAGCCTTGTTTGTTTTCTTCTATGTTTTATAGTATTCCTTCGCCTTTGCTATTGCAATTTCTACTGAACTGAAAGTGTAAACGTAATATGTGGATAGTGCCTAACAGTGCTGTTTTAGATACGTATTAATCATTCATGTCATCTATTATTGTAGGGATTATTTCTATTATCAATCCCCACATTCTGTTATCTCTATTTCCAGATATTTATATTTGGATAATTCCGCCGCATCTTTTAGAAAAGCATTATCTTCTGGGATATTTATTATTATCTTTTGGGATCAATATTTCGATGAAGAAACAGGTTCATTCCCTGATCGTCTTTAGCAATTATATTCGCCTCATATTCTTTAAGATGCCTGTCTCTGTGGATTGGCATATCCTATAATGATCTGTGAGATATATATATATATATATATATATATATATATATATATATGCATATATGCGTGGGCATATATTTATATATTATATATGTGTGTGGGTGTGTGTGTGTGTGTGTGTAGATGAAATTACGTCTAATGACATATTGTATTAGGCACGTGTATTATGTGCTCAGGTTGGCTTACTCAAACTTCGATTGTGACTAAAATAGAAATGGTGTTTTAACTACCCAGCAACAGATGGCTACAAACAACCCCTGAGTGAAGTCGGTGGATTAGAAAGAAACAAGCAACAAACCGTTAATGAAAGTTATCATATGTCTATAAGGGATTAAGAAGTAGAGCACGTTCTATGTGGCAGGTTTGACGATTGTTGAGAGGTTTCTCTCGGCATCAAACCAATAAATAGCCTGATTGTGAAGTGAATATGTTAAACATTTGTACATACGGCGCGTAAGGTATTTTGTGTAATATGTATACAATGTTAATATTACAACCTTTTGAATGTAGTATATATTTGTAAGTTATGCGCTTTTATGAATTAACCTGAAAGTGTATTAATCAACCCTATGGTATTTATTTTAAAAAATGGTTTCTGTTTTCGTAAAATATTATTTTGGTTTAGTTCTATTTCCAGGTCTTTAAATCTAGATATTTACACTCGATATTTCTATTTCTAGATTCTCTATATTTGGATATTTTCTATATATCTTTCAGAGATAACAATAACAATATTTGTAGTGACTAATAATTCGATTAATGCCACGTTTTTCCTGGTTGCCTTTGTCTTGATTGCCACGTCTGTTCGTGTTAACCTACTTCAGCGTATATCATGACAATCTCTGAGAATTCATCTGTGCTACGCTTATGTAATATATTTCGATATTTGTACATAACTGTGTTCAATGATAAAGAGGGTGGTCGGGTTAAATTTCATAGGTTGCACTACAAAAAAATAAAACACAATCTGCAATTTAAAATTAATATTATTTTTAAAAAGTTAAAAGACGTCAATTTCTGGGAAGATCTTCGAATACCTCCTTGCTTTTGGCGAAGAACTCGGCCTCGGTGTTACAGGTTGAGGAATTTTTGTCTTTCTCAACCGCACTCCAAACATAGTAACCCATGGGGTTACAATCGAGGGAAGTAGGAGACCAGATGTTCGGGCAAGTGAAGTGATAGAAATTCTCCGACAACCACTTCTGACTTTCTGGAAATATGACAAGCAACCAAATTCTGCTGCCACATGTATGGCCTTGTAGCAACATTCATCTCCTGCTGGGATTGATCACAGACTCCAGCAGCTTCATATAGCCGTTTCAATTGAGCCTAAACGCCTGATCAAAGACGTGGCGTGCAATGATGTCACCTTCATAGGAGACACTTCCGAAGACCATCACAGTTCGAGGGAACTTGGTTTTCATGGTACGTGGTATTGTAGGCAAGCTATTTCTCCTGTGTTGGGTAACTGGTTCTGGCAGACATTCTTTTCATTAGAGAAGAACCAGATCAACAGAATGTCTCAGCTTTCTCAGAAACAATGTTTGCCTTCGCCAAACGTCTTTCCATGGCCTTGGGTGTCGGATTTCCGTTTCACCTCGTTCACAAGTGGCAGTAATGCTCCATATCCAGGGTGACTACAATACCCGTGTCTTTCAGATTTTACAACCCCTTGTCCTGCAGTTGGATTAATTCGGGCGTGTAGACGCAGCCAGAACAATTGACGTTTGCTTTCCTGCTGCCCACAGGTTTGTAGTTTCCGTTGCAGCTGCCTAAATTACGTCTTACAGCCTTTACAATGTTAACAGAGCATTGAGCAGCAGTTATGTTGTCGGAATTTCGATCGTTGTCAGAATCATCTTGATGCAGGTAAATTTTTTCCAGTATTCAAATGGCTTCCAGTCCCGTATGTCAGCCTAAAGATTAAAGTTGTACTCAATCATGAATTTAATCCTTATGCTCTCCAACACCATTGGCTGTTCGACAATACGTCAAGTTGTTCCTAAGAAAAAGACTCATAAATAATCGTCAGATTTCATTGGAACACACCATGTGTCAAATTGTGTTCCACTAACTTTCGCTATTTCTGTCGTTGGTTCATGAAAAATTTCACGCTTAAACCTAACGGACTACTTTCAGACAGTCCTCTCAGCTATGGCACTATCCCCCAAAAATATACATATCTTTTTGCTGTTAGTACAGCGTCATTTCTCCTGCAGAAATAAGAGAACGTGGAATAATGAAAATATTTCTAATTCTCGCTTTAACTAAAAGCCGTAGAAATAAACTATTCACCGAGTAATCGTACAGAAAGACGGAATATACATGTCATGTACTTCTGTAATGTGAAAAACGAAATCACTTGTTTAAGCGCCGCCAGTTTTGAAGTGGTATAAACATTTGTTCCAACCCAGTAGTTAATTCTTTCTTCCCATTCTCCACATATTTTGGAATTTCTCATGTGGATTCTTCGTCGATACAATGTTTTAACACTATTCGATGAAAAGGCTGTGACTTTGCGCGGCAATCATGAACCCTTTAGGCTTAACCACTGTTTCGGTTTTTCTTTTTCTATCTCCATCTTATTTCGAATTTTGATTATCGTCAATGGGAGGCTGTTTCTTGTCATTATTTTAGCAAGATATTCAATTCTGCAATTTTTAGCTTACTTTTTATGTTTCACATTTAGTGTAGTACTTATTTCTCAACTCAGTGTAATGTCATTTCCAACTCTATTTTGGTATTTATTGGAGATCTTCAGGACAGAAAACATATCTTGTTTTGTTCGTAACATATAGCTACTTTTATTAGTTTTCCAGTGTTATACGTTTAGATATGGATACTTGCATGAACCTGTATCAGATAAGCCTTCACGCCCTGTAATTGAGATAAATATTAACATTCAATCTCAGATTTGTGGTGGTGTATTTTAAAACTAGTCATTATATAATCAAATCGAATTACATAAAACTCCTACATAAATAATCGAGGTAAACATGATCTGTGTTAGATGTTGCGTGGAGTCTTCTAAATACAACCATCAGAGTTTTTTCTGTCAAATCTTGATATTTCATTTTTACATCTAGTTGAAAATGTTATAACTACAGCATTTTACGGGGACAGCTACAATAATGTCACCAATTACCCTATTTTTTTTATCATTTAGCAACATTTTATATATCGGTCTAATGGATCTATAATATTCCTTCACTAGCGGGTATGTAATTTATGTATTTGCCTGCTGTATTGTGTTAGATTGTTGATTTGTAATGCAGTTTGTTGAAATTTTCTAATGCTTTGCCTTATCCAGAATGATAATAATATTATTCATTAATCACCGTCCCTCTTCAGTGTTTCTTTACCTTATTTTTCTTATCCGAATCTCAAATAAGTTTCTCTGTTGAAACAGTGTACTGTAATAGGCGTGTTTCTACATGCTTATCATCAACAGCATACGCATGGCCATCCATATTCAAAATATTGTCTTCCGACACCATTGCTATTTGAATTCAGTATTGTTTAACATATTCGTTAATGTTTTTACTGCCAAGAAGAAGAGGAATCTCAAGAAGGATCCCTTTGGAATAGTATTCTTGTTGTTACAGATTGTGTCATATTTCATAATTCTTTTTGTTTGTGTGTAGAGACATGTTGCCTTTCACCCTTGACGTATTCAATGTGTGAGATTATTAATAATGGTTCCACGATCCATTAGAAGTAAAAAACCTCTCGAAAGACTTCAGATAGTTATATATGTTATACTCAGAATGCACTTTCTCCTGAATATCACTTGTCAAAAATCTGTTGATCAGTAATTGGTGTTCATATCCATATGAGCCACTCCAATATATTCTGGAAATGTATGTGTTTTTGACCAGGTGCTCTGTTATGTTACAGCAATTGAAGATTTGTAAGTTGTTAGAAGAAGGTACTGTCTCGATATTCTCTGAATGTTACGAATTTACAGAATAAAGGTACCTACGATGTCTTTCTAGGTAAAAGTATTTGTTACTGAGGCTGTGTTTGCAGGCTTTAGCTTGTCTGATGGTTCCTGTGCCAGTTATCGAAGAAAGTCTCCATAGACTGAATGACTCTGCTAACAAATATTTCTAATTCAATAATGTTGTCTGGATTATTAGGGTATAGCTGTGTTGTCTCGGATATTAGAGTATAGCCGTGTTGTTTGCGTATCAAAGTGCAAAGGATTTTATTGTAAGTCTGTCGCTGATTTGATGATCCAGCAAAGTTAACCCTGGCACTGATCGGTCAGGAACTCCCTTTTGTTTCTAGCTTCTCCTAAAGACTTTCCAATTTCTCCCACAGTTTAATACTTTTTTACATTTCATGATTATGGGCAATGTTTAGCATTGGTCACCAAATCCCTGCCTACGAATTTGCCTTGTACTTTCATGTCTTGGCTCAATGTAAAGTATGAGCGTCACCCCAGCTCTAATGTGTTCATTTATAGCTAAACCGACTTCTCAGTTGTCTGTAAAATCTGATAATTGCTGGTAATTCCTTGAGCACAGATCACTCCAGCAGCTATAAAGAGCAAGGGAGCAGTGACACGGGTATATATCTGGCTGATGTTGATTTACTTGCTCTTCTCGCTTAAAGACATTGGCGTATTTCCATGTTTATGATGTCTATCAGAAGAATGGTAGACCACCAAAAGGCTTTATTGCTATGGGTTTTAATCACCACGCAGTTGATCATGCTGTCACCGGTCGGTGCCTAAAGTACCCCAATAACTTCAAAAGTGAGGTCATCTGAGATTCAACCATATTGATGTGACAAAACGCAAGGAGCAAAAAAAAAAAAAAAAAAAATACGATTTCAGTTGCCGCATGAGGACATCACTCATCCGCCCGGTTTTACAATAACCTCCAAAAAGTATAAATGATAGTGTGAGATAGTAAGAAGAGGACAAGTAATGTGGAGGTTTATAAGACTATGTCAAAAGGTTGTAGTTATACGACTGAGAATATCGAAACAATGTTGTATATTCTAGTCCGTAATGTTCCCCTGATCAAAATCGTTTTTGATTTACTGAGGTAAATTAAAACCACCAGAAAACTCGGCAACAGTAAGTATTCTTCGCCCGTAATATAAGATGTATCATGACTGTTTATACCAATTCTTAGAACTGATCCACAGTTAGTAGTCATTATTATGTAATTGTTGTTGATGATGATAGTGGTGTTTAACCTCAGCTCAGACTAGATCGCTCAAACTTCTTTTCGAATATATTTCTTTTATCTTTGTTCGCCTTTTCGCAAGTATTACGTTACAAGAGCTATTTTATCGAATCTATTATTTTACGAAGATGTTGGTATGATGCCAGGGTGTTGTGACTACTATTTCTAGACTTCAACATTACTTGAAATGATATGTTGCAGTTTAGATATTATTTCTGCAGGATCGTTTACCGTTTCATTTCAACGCCTACAGTAAATCCTCTTCATCTACTTATCAGCGTACATAGGTGCTTCATCAATATTGATTTCCTGCTTAAAAGAAATGCCTCATTTTTAGAAGCAATTGTAATGAAATTGTGCATCATTCGTTCGCTTCTTAAGTGTATTAGATGTTCGAATGAATGGAAATGGCTTTAATCTTGCTGCAAGACTGAGTTGTTCACTCCGCTTCTATTGACATTACAACGCACGACAAAATTTATGACGCAATCACACGTGAAGTATGTTTATTCAGCTCTTTTCTTTCATACTAAACATACACAAGAAATGACACGAAACAATTTTTGTTTAATAACTGAAACGTCCGGCATCGTGTGACATATCGCAAACAAATGCGGTAAACTACTGTAATTAATTACATATTTGTGTGCAGATCATCTCAAATGAATAATTATGGAATCACTCAGTGCCGAAGAAAAGATTGTGGAACCATCAAAATAAATAAAAATTATAATCAATATTTGTTGCTCTTATTCAGACTTTTATACAGTTATTAATTCTCTGCGGCAAAAACATCCTTAAGGCCAGAAAATAATCTCATATAAGGCTAGCTTGAAAATAGAAGACAAATTCCTTTGCAGTATGGAAAGGTAACACCGACCATTGTCGAAAATTTCAACCATAAATTTAGAATTAGAAATAATTCGGATTGTTTCCTCGCTAAGCCATTGAGTTCATGTCTTTATTATAAAACAAATCTTTAATTTGGATCTCAGCTATAATGTTAACATTCATAATATTATTTTCTTTATCTATCCTATGAGAAAAGTGTCCAGCACGTCAGTATACACACGAGGTGTTTGAGAAAAGGAATGCCATCTCTTCAAGTCATACAATCCCATTTCTTAAACGAGTAGAAGATTTGGATTGCTTTCTGTTGGTTATCATTTATTTGTGTTTCATTAGACCAGTACCAGATAAAAATGTCCGATATAATCTCTTCGTCATTTGGTTCATTGTAACTTTGCTTGTTGCTTAAGTGTTTGTCTTGGTTTTCGTTTGGCCTTTCGATGTATAAAACTCATTTCAATATAACCGATTCTTTACCGTTTTCTAACAAATATTAACAACTGCTTTCACTTACTTTTGTTTTGATGGACATTTCCCACTTCCAATGCATATCGCTTTCAGTTTTCTCGATGTCCTTCACAGTCGGCTCGAACGTTTTGCCTTTATAATTGTCCTGTTTGTTTATATTTACAACAATTCTTTCATTATTGATAAACGTTCAGTTCTCGAAAAGAAAATTTAACAAACTAAACGATTATCCCTCTCTCTTCAACTACGAGCAGACACTTTTGATAAAGGCATCAGTGTTATAAAATATTTCCAAGTAGAAGTTTAACCGTTTGTTCCACTTATTTAATTTATTCTCAACCACATAACCGTAGCTTTCGAAATCATTGCTGGCCCCAACCCTGAAGTTGAAATTATTACTACATTTTCGTTGTTGCAATCTAGTTTCAATCAAGCTCTGATTAAGCAGCTCTAACATCAAAATCATATTACTATCCTGGTAAGATTTCAGGCAGTTTATGAAAATGTTTCTGTCACCTCTTTAGACGATGGTAAACGATTTCAGACAAATCTAAAGGATATTGGGATCGCGGTGAGCGACCATGTAAAAGATAAATGGAAGAGAGTCAGAAACACACTGGCAGTCATATTGTATGTAAGAAAATACAATAACCCGCCCACACATTCACACGCACAATCATACACATGCACGGTCACACACATACACACACGTGTACATATATATATATATTATATATATATATATATATATATATATATATATATATATATATATATATATATATATATATATATATATAATGTTATAGAAAGCTGTTTCGTCACGCAAGAAGGTATAGTGTATTTTGAGGGAGAGTTGGCTGCTATTTCTATTATGTATAATGAACGCAGATGCTCTGCCATTGATTTGTATATACAGCGTACGAAATTCGACATAAGTGATACAACAAATATAGCAATAGTAGGAGAAACATATTTTATTATCTAACTTATAACTAATAACTCTAACGAAATTTGGCTTTCGTTTTCAAATATTTAAATCATTATACATTGTTGTTTGCAAATTAAGTGCCTTTGTGCATCTTCAAATGATTTTATTAGTTTATCGTTACGTCTCTGGTATCTTCATTTAGCATTAAAAAACACCTCTATAAATGTCTAATGCCTTAAACTATTGCACTTCTTATCATATTTAGCCCCTTTTCAGTGGTTCAAACATTTCCTTCTTTGTTTGAAATGAAACGAAATTATTATTTAAAAAAAAAATGATCCCTCCTTCCCTGGAAATTATATGATTATCATAATATAAATATAAATTTTTACTGCTATCATTTGATACGCAGTTGATTTCTTTTTATTAAATTTGGTAGGTTTGTGATAAAGAATATCGAACAGTGATTTAAAAATATTATTATATATTTATTACTATTTTCTAAAAACATTTGGATTTTAGTTTTTTGTAAAGCGATGTGTCTTCATAATAAAATAAAACTTTTCCAAAGATTGTTAGCTATTACATTTTGATATTAATTTCGTGATATTGCTTTTTTCTTAAATTTACATAATTTACTCATAAAAGCTAGAGAGAACAAATCTCTCGCTAAATATCAGGACCTTGTTCTTAATATCAAATTTTAGGAATTTTGTTTTCGTATGTTTTTTTCCGTTAGAACAATATAAATATAAATATATTTAACTGGCTCTACTCACACATACCAGACGCATATAAAAATGACATTCATACGCTTATAGAGCAAAAATCAATGCTCAAGACCGCATAGGTAGGTAAAGATTCTGTATATCTATATTAAAGCTGCCGTTGGTTTCATATAAAGGAATACCTCAAGAATTATCATACCTGTCACATGTAGCATTGTTGTTCATCTCAGATACCGATGCTTGAGGCTATACAAGAAGACACTTGCCCAAGGTGTCACTCAATGGTATTGAACCCGGAATCATGTGGTTGGTAAGCAAGCTACTTACCACACAGCCATACAGACATACACACACATACACGCATATATATATATATATATATATATATATATATATATATATATATATATATATATATATATATATATATATATATATATATATATATATATATATATATATATATATATATATATATATATATATATATATATATATATATATATATATATATATATATATATATATATATATATATATATATATATATATATATATATATATATATATATATATATATATATATATATATATACGACAGGCTTCTTTCAGTTTCCATTTCCCAAATCCACTCACAAGGCTTTGGTCGGCCCCAGGCTGTAGTAGAAAACACTTGCCCAAGGTACCGATCGAACTTGGAAGCATATGTTTGGAAAGCAATTTTCTTACCCCACAGCCACGCCTATCTATCTATCTATCTATCTATCTATCTATCTATCTATCTATCTATCTATCTATATATATATATATATATGTATATATACACACACACATGCGCACATACACATACGAACATACTTATACATACATAAAGACACACACAATCATATACACATACAGGTATTTTAATTGAAACTGAAGCTGAGCTTGTCTCGCGAAATGACCTTACATTTGAAATAAATCATATGTTCTACATAGACTGAGCAGATATATCTGTGTTGCTTTGACTTGACAATAAAAGTGAGATTAAACATAGAGAAAATTTCCAAAACCCATAAAACTGAAAATCAGAAATATAGACATAAAGCTCTCTTCATCAAATATTGTCAGAATATCATCATGTTTTCCGCATGTTAGGAACAATATTGCCAGCTTATGTATATCTGTAAAGTTAAAGAAAATCTGCTACAGAAATGAAACGGTGGTGCTTCAGGTATGAGGAAACAAGACAACAGGTATGTACAAATTTAAGAAGAAACATGTATAACAAATATTTATGTTTCTCGACATAACGAGGAGGTATAATATGAAGAATAAGTATCTCTTAAGGATGAGACTAAAACTCACACAGGACAAACGAAGAAATAATATTAAGCAGACAGTAAATGTAGCACAAATATATGTCGTTGAAAATGAAAAAAAAAATTGAAAAAAAGTAAGAAAGGGAGAAGTGAAAGGAAGAAGAAGAGAAAGGGGGAAAGGAGAAAGAGAATTAGAAACAGTGATGAAATAATAAAATGCTTATTAAATATGTAGAGTCTCATATTTATTATATCTTATTGACAGTAACTTCGAAATATTACTTTTAGTAGCTTTTTAAGATTATAAGCCAAAACTCACTCCCACATTCGAATGTAAGTGTCTCCCACTCTCTCTCGTTTTCCCTCTCTCCCTCTTTCTCTCTCACTCTCTACTCTATGCCACACCCTTCGTGAGCAAATGTTGCACTCGGCTGAACGAGATGACATTTCGCATTCCACCACTCAGACAGCGCTCAGTTATGTATTCCGCATATGTCTACGGACTTGTTATTCTGGTAAGGTGAGGAAAATCATGCTACAGGTACCACATACCCGGCACTACGAGTTTCATGCTCGTGTGGCTGGCGATTAACCGATTGTAAGCCAACCGTTATCCACATGAGTGGTGTCTTTTAAACACACCGTGTATGTCGGCTGACAAACCGTGCAGGTGGTCCATGGCCGTAGCCACGAAATTTCCAATGAGAGAAAAATGTTTATATGTGTATATCCGAGAGAATGCTTACGTCGATGGGATATTACTGTAACCAGCATTTTATTGCTTAATACGAGTGGAAATTCATATTAATATTTCTAGCTAAAGGTTTTGTCAGTAAATGTTTAAATTCTCATGCAATCTCGTAAAAGCACAGACACTATCAAACAATATCTGTCATTCGAGCACATCGTATATACAGACGCACGCACATACACACACGCGTACACAAGCACTAACACACACATACACACACACAGATATGCACACAACCACGCGCACGCATGAGAGCACACAGATACATATGTGCAGAGATGCAGATGCAATGGAAAGTTACCATTTGATATTAGCAAGTCCGTATACTTCATTATGCATCTATCATTATCTGTATAATATATGTTTTATAAACTAATATGCATCCAATTTGTAATGCCTAGACGTTGTTGTGTTTTGATAATATATTTTCTTTAGCAATGATACCATATATGCTGCAGGAAATTTAATATATAGATGCTCTGTGATTTATTTTTGTGTTTGATAATGTAATTTGGTGCTGCAGTAGATTTGATATAATGCTTTATATATATTGAGAGACAGAAAAAGGAGTTAACTTGAACGCAGACATGTAGGAAGATGGATGAACGGAAATGTAGTAATACACAAGCGTACAAAAGAGCCCATGGAATGCAAAATATATTTACGCAGTAAACTATTGACTATAAAAATGTTTTATCTGCTAGAAAAAAGTATTAATACGAGGAAGCGTACACAGATATCCAGAAGTTCAAATGCCGTAAACCCGATCAATTCTCTAGACATATACTTGAAACACCGCGCAACTGAAGGACCTATTATATGTACCAAAACCTGCCGTGTCTATTATGAATAATTCTATAGTCGCAGCAACGGGAAATCAAAAACATTCATCACAATTTTCGAGCACGGAAATCTAAGCCAATGTAGAATTACAATGATGAAATATAGAATCTATGCAAATCTCCAAGAATTTTGGAATTACTCATATATAGTCACCTCGCACAATCAGTCTCCTCAGCATCCATTGAATCCTACACATCATCCTAGCTAACATCAACAGTACTTTCGCTATCACACACCATTACTGATATTCTTTTGTTCTTTTATTCTTTTACTTGTTTCAGTCATTTGACTGCTGCCATGCGGCAGCACCGCTAGATTACGGAGACGTAAACGCACCAGCATCGGTTGTCAAGCAATGGTGGGGACAATACACAGACACACAAACGCATACACATATACATACATACATACATACATACACACACACCACACATATATGTATATATATATATATATATATATACATATATATATATATATATATATATATATATACATATATATATATATGTATGTATCTATGTATGTATATATATATATATATATATATATATATATATATATATATATATATATATATATATAGTTTTAGGGAAAATAACCAATTTTCAAGAACTCATCGATTGAGTTTTTTACCTGTAATTTTGGATTTTGTCCCTAATAATATTATTATTATTATATATATATATATATATATATATATATATATATATATATAATAATTTTCCAGAGGATGTAGCAACCGTTACCAATATAGCATAAGAAATGTTAACATAGAGTGGTGAATAAATCGATATGTCGAGTTTGAAGTCTCTGTCTCTTTTGAATATGAAAATTTAAAAGTTAAAAACCTTATATATATATATATATATATATATATATATATATATGACTACCAGATCTACTCACAGAGCTTTGGTCGGCCCGAGGCTATAGTAGAAGACACTTGCCCAAGTTACCACTCGGTGGCACTGAACCCGTAGCCATGTGGTTGGTAAGCAAGATTCTTTTGACACAGCCAAACTGCGCCTATATACACAGCATATTTAACATTTCTCTTAAGTAAATGACGGAGTGAGCCAACAATATTCCTATTTGATTGCTCGACATGGAATAGGCATACCTGCTAAATCTCACTTTTATAAAATTTTACCGTCTTAAATTCACGTAAACATATCACTCAGAAGACAAAAATACTGGGGGTTAGATATAATACATCCGCAGCATTGCATATAGGTAACGTAAATGAATTAACCTCACTGCACATACAAGCAGCACTTCTGGGCAGTCTATCCATATCAAAGCACTATAATCAATGAATCACATAAAAAAGAGCACATGTTGTACAAAGGCATCACTTATACATACCTTGTGCTACAAGGAAACAATTTAGGAATGGAAAACTGTAAAGAAATATAAGGTGGCGTTGCGTTCGCTGCTACATCAGAGTGAATGAAACATTTAAATTATTACCAAACATACTTCAAGCATCATATAACACTGCAACAGAAGGATTTCGAGTGAGTAAAGACCTGTTAGAGACTGGAGCAATACTAATGCGCAAATGAACAATTTTATATTCTGTAAAAGAGTACTAAAACTGTTAATAAAAGATGGGATTTTCCACGCTCTAATGATTCTCACTAGACACAGTCAAATACTAATTCAGCCAAAAATCCGGAAACTACAACATCTAGAAAGAACAATATGGCCAATTGAACCGAAAGGTGAAAATAATATCTTAAAACTGATTCACTATTGAAACTAAATTCAAATTTCTATCGGGTCAGGGTAAGAGTTAAAGTGTATAGTCAGGTATATGTTTAGGGCTAGGTTTCGGCCTACATTTACAGGCCTGGGACACATAAAAGAGGCAACTCTACTCATTCAAATATTACTGATTGAATAAAGTATTAAAGTTGAAAATTTCTCACAATCAGTCTACAATTATTAATAAATTCTACTCTACTAAATGCATAGACGTCCACAACCACTAAGTGATCTGCTATCAATAGTTTGATCCACAATAACCAACTTTACATATGTTCTTTCATCTGTTTCCGTCATTCCACTGCGGCCATACAGGAGCACCGCCTTTAGTCGAACAAATCGACCCCAGGACTTATCCTATGTAAGCCTAGCACTTATTCTATCAGTCCATTTTTCCGAACCGCTAAGTTACGGAAACACACAAACGTCGATTGTAAAGCAATGGTGGGGGACAAATACAGACACACAAACATACACACGCACACACACACGCACACACACACACACACATACATACATATACGACGGAATTCTTTCAGTTTCCGTCTACCAAATCCACTCAAGAGGCTTTGATCAGTCCAAGGCTATAGTAGAAAACATGTGGGACTGAACCCAGAACCATGTGATTGGTAAGAAGCTACTTATCACACAGCCACTCCTGAGCCAATATACATAATTTGTAATCATCTTTAGTATATTGAGTTTACCTGTTCCAGTCCTTACACCGCAATTATTTCGGGGGCACCACCTAAAAGAAATTTACTGGACCGAATCAATACCTGTAATGTAATTATTTATTTTCATTATGGGGGGGGGGGCATTATATCAAACATTTGCGAAGATTAACCATGCTACGCACAAAAAATTCAGTAGAACTTTCAGATTTTCAAAGAGGTCGTATTGTTGGGCAATCTGAGGCTGGTCTTAACCAGTGAAAAATTGCCGAAAATCTTCAAATTCCTCTTGCTACTGTTAATAGATTTATAGTGCAATTCAAAAGCCAAGGAAAAGAATCAACAGATTCTCGTCCCGGCCGACATGGGCCCTCGGAAAGGAAGCCTTGCTGTTTGAAGAGAATTGTGGAAAACGAACCCCGTTGTTATTGAATAGCACAACGAACATTCTAGTGAAGTTGAACATCTTATCTAAACACAGTCGCCAGATCTCAATATTATTGAGCATTAATGGTGCATTTAAAAAAACAAAAAAAACAAGTCAGGAGTCAATATCCTCTACCGTCATCACTACAAGAACTGGAGACTGTTTTAGCTGAAGAATGGGCAAAAATTCCTTTGGAAACAATTCAAACTTTGTACGAGTCTATCACTCGTAGAATTCAGGCTGCATTTACTGCCAAATGCAGTCCTACCCTATATTAAAATAAATTTGTTTAAAATTTAAAGTCATTTCCACTATTTTGTCCAACCCATGTATCTAATTATTAAAGATGGAAAATTGTCAGAAATGCCATTTCTATTCATTTGTTCAGAGAAAGAATTTTGATACTATACCAAGGACATTCGATTTCTTATTCTACTATATACATATATGTATATATATGTAAGCGGGAGTGTGTATCTGTGTGTCGGTGTGTACGGTCGAGGAAAATAAAAATTTCTGTAATTATGGAAAACGAATTTCGAATATGAATATGAACGAATTATATTTATAAATTGCTCGCTTGCACAGAATATGCGCGTATATGAATATAAATAGAAGGCGAATTCACTGCACAAACACTACACATAAAACGTATATATATTTTAGCCGTATATAAATTGATACGCTACAGATATATGTACGTGTATATAAATCTACATACATACATACACACACACATATATATGTATCTTTGTATGTGTGTATATATATATATATATATATAGATATGCAGGGCAGGGAATCATCAATTAGTAATAAAATTAATAATTAACAATTTCTGCCGGGTAGCTATCAATCTGGAGTAATAATTTGTAGTTTTGAAATCAGTAGTTCTTTGACTGCTATTTCTGAATTCTCAGTATGTTGGAGAAGCAGGTTACTGTCAATCCCTATATATTTATGATTATATATATATATATATATATATATATATATATATATATATATATATATACATAGCGTGCATATATACATACAAGGAATACGTTTAGCTATCTATATGCTAACATAGACATAGGCACACATGTATTTGTGTATCTATCTATTTATATGCCTTTATATTTGTTTGTGTGATATTGTGTATGCATGCCGATATATGTCTAGATAAGCATGCATTGGGAATTTATATTGCAAATGTATATTTTAAGAAATATTTGTTAATTAAGTAACAATCAAATAATATGTGGAACGATTATTTTGCAACTGTCTTCGCTTTGGATGAATTTCAAAGAATTCGTTTTAGACATTTGGATAATTACGAAATGCTGTAAATATTGTCAATGAATATTGAATTCTCAAAATATACAACGGTACAGATATTATGAAATCAATGTATTGAAAGTAAATATGTGAATAGTTATATATATATATATATATATATATATATATATATATATATATATATATATATATATATATATATATATATATATATATATATATATATATATATATATATATATATATATATATATATATATATATATATATATATATATATATGCATATATGTGTGCCTGTGTGCAAATGCTTGTGTGCGTGTACCTATGTATAAATATATGTGTGGCTGCGTGGATAAGAAGAAGGCTTCCCAAACACTTTATTGGGTTCGCTTTCATTGGCAAGTGTCTTTCACTCTGCGCGCAGTCCATTTTTTGGGTCAATCCTCCATTAGCAACAAACTGTAGCAACTCTTTGCTGTTTACCAAATATTCTGCCATGGTTGTTCTGTCACTGTTGATACCCTCCCGTACGCTAATCAGCCCACGTCCACCTTTACCTCTCTTCATGTAGAGCCTGTGTACATTCGCCTGAGGGTGGAGGGCAACATGCATTGTCATTGTCTTTCGGGTAATGCGATCAAATTGGTTAATCTCCACTTGTGTCCACTTCAGGATGGGTGCACTATAACGGACTACAGCAACAGCCCATTATTTGCGCACACACACACATTATTATTATCATTATTATTATTATTATTATTATTATTATTAGTAGTAGTAGTAGTATTACATTTTGTGGCAGATGTTTCTGCTAAAAATTCATGGCTTATTAGTATATCTATATTCTTTCACTTTTCAATCTAACGTATACTTTAAATCAAAATTTAATATCAACTTACTTATTTCATAAGTTGACTCGTGAAAGCTAGTTGGAAGATTGTAATTTTCTAAAAGCATGTCACATCGCGTTTGTATGCATGAATATATATATATGTGTGTGTGTGTGTGTGTGTGTGTGTGTGTGTGTGTGTGTGTGTGTGTGTGTGTGTGTGTGTGTATGCGTGTGTATGTATGTGTGCGCAAATAATATACATATCTAAATATATTAATGCATATCTCTATGTACATATACATACATGTATAAAAGAATATATATTTATATATATATATATATGTATATATATATATTAATATTTCTTAATAATTTTAGCACCTTCATAATGAATATTACATAAAAGTAGATAATTACGATTTGCTCTTCGTTACTTTTCCTGTTTACATTGAATACATTAACACTAGGTACATATATGCATACACACATGCACACATACATATTTACATCCATACAAACACACACACACACACATAGATCATCGCACACACATGCATAGTTACTCAATTATATTTTTCTTACGGAATATTGTAAGTATCATACTTTCTTTTTCTCAATAACACTCTTACCCTCTTATCTCTTTGCTCTCCTAGCTCTCTTTTTCTTTCTCTTCCTATATATGTATATATATATATTCATATATATAGGTAGTAATCGATGAAGTAAATATACAACTGTGGATGACACCAGATAGCCTAAACTGTGCCAGTGCTTTACTCAGCACATTAATTGACGTATAATTCTCGAAAATATGACTTATACCTATCTATCTATCTATCTATCTCTCTATCTATCTATCTATCTATCTATCTATCTATGGCCAATCTTTTGCCCAGCATTTGGATCGAACCCAGGACATTCGAGGTACGTAGTTAACTTATTCCACACTCAGTCATATTGCGTCCAAACTAAATTGTACTTGCAAAGTTCTAGTCGTACAGTATGCTAGGTTGGTTTCCACTCAGTATTAATTGAGTGGCTGGAAAGTTGAACAACTTACAAGGCAATTCACTATGACGAATATCTGTTTTTAAAAATGGCTGCACTCCTTCGAAGATCGAGAGTAACAGGCCACTGGATTAGCTTAAACACACCACGTACACATACGCACACATTTTATCCGTAATATGTATAATTTATTGAAATTTACGTCGACCATGCTATTTCATGCAATAATGCTGAGCTGATTTTGCGCGTTTCTTTTACGAGCTTTTCCTCCATCCTCGTTTACATTTTATTTATTCTTATCTCTTTTTTAATACTTGACGTTTATTACAATCACAACAGCAAGGACCTTTCCTGTTCGGCCTCTTATAAAGGATATAATAATGTGCTTTATGGGTTTCCATAAAGTTACTCTAATTTTACAAGCCTGCGTAAACTGGATAAAATATTATGGTTATCCAGAGATTTTATATTCCGGGTGAAAATGTTATTGCTATTGAGCAATTACTTTCATCGTGTTTTTTGGTTTTGTCTGAATTGTTATTTTCATATGTGCGTAATGGATAAAATTGCATTTTCTACATGCGTTGGATGAATTGCTCTCAGAAATGCTTTAATCAGTTAGTGTTTCATGCTGTATACAAAACCCTATCACATAGTACACACGTCAAAGCGAAATCCTATTATCATGAATTGAATTCTGATGGGAATATTATTAAATTGTTGTTGTTGTTGAGGAAATATATTTTCTTACAAGATATATAAGCACATTGTCACATATAGTGGAAATTGTAAGATTGCATAAAGTTGCACAAACACCAACTACTTCCTCTTACTCGGAGAACTGATTTGCACATTCGTTTGATGTTAATCGTGTTATATCGCAGCTTTTACCCTTTTAACAGGATCATCTGTCTTTGGCTTACTAAAATCTATTATCTTGTGCAAATACACAAAATGTCTTTTTCTTAATAGTGTTCTGATTATTTTACGTTTTTACCTCTTTATTGCTATTAGTTGGTAAATGCATGGGCATATTGTATTACGGCTGGTTTTAAAATGCCTGTAGAGTTTAATCATTGGATGCCTGGCTTTTTATTGTCTTTTGGGACATTGTCACTCGATCCGCTTCAATACAATCTTTCTCATCTCTCGTATGTAATCACAAACACATTCACCCCTGCTCTCTGGCATATACTTACGTACGGATTACTGCAGAAATAAACTTCTAAAAAGACAAAAGTAAATGCATTGCCATAGAAAGAGAATACATGGGTATGGGTTTTCCAGTTTGCGCGTAGGTGTGTATTAATATCTGCGTATGTCATTATGTATGCATATACTTATAATCTGGAATGTTTGCGCATGTATAAACGTACATAGGGTTTGTATTTGAGTAACCTGATTGAATATGTATAATTGTAAATTAAGCATTGAAATAAAGTAGTCCACATAAAAAAAGAAACAAGCCAATTATATCTTATGTCTTATCATGGAATAACTAACACGGAGACCTAAACTGAAATACGTACAAAGATTTATATATAATTATACATACATATATATATATATATATATATATATATATATATATATATATATATATATATATAATATAATATAATATAAAGGATCTTGGGTACGGCCAGAACATTGCGAAGTAAATGCAAGGCAAATCCCAAGAAAACAAGTATATAAATTAATGCATTCAATGTTTCGGGGTCATCACCCCATTTTCAAGAAACTGACGAATGTTGCCGATGTGCGTGTGTGTGAGCAGTGGACATGCGCGTAAAGGTGTTGCAATAGTAACCAACTAGCTTCCTGTAACTCTCTTCTGTTGTTGACATTTGGTTTACTTTGGTGCATGAGGATGGCCTCAGAGATCTTCCGTAGATATTTCTTCACGGAAGTGTCTGCCTGCATGTGTTCCTTTAAACGTATATGCAGTTTTCTTGTTTTGCTTTCTATGTAGGATGCGTCACATTTGCCACAGATGATTTCGTATACAACATAGGTCCTCTGGCACAATTCAGGGTCATTGATAGGGCAGTTCGATAATGTGAACTCCACGGAGTAGTTAGTGGTTTTGTTCTTGGACAGAGCTTTTCTCAAGGAAGGGCCGGTGTGCACTATTTGTATGTCGGGTCCTTCCCTGCGGACGGCGTGTTCTATAGCTGCAGTAGTTTTGTCGTCAAAGTGTGCTAGGTCTTGGAAGCACGCGCCGGACATGGGACGATGATGGTTCTTCCGAGGTTTATTGACCTTGATATTCATCAGGCGCCGCTGTTTAGCTAAAGATAGTGGGTAGCCATTCAGAGTTAGGTCTTCTGTAGGACCATACGCTAAAGCCATAGCTGCAATGAGGCCGTTGTCCTCATCACAGTAAACCAGCGAAACTTCTTTGTCTGCACTGAAACATTCTCGAAACTCGTTGTCACAGCTCTGATACCAGACATATGTTATTTCTGGAGACCACAAATGATTTTCGCTAAGACGTGATCCTAGTAACTGAGCAGATTCTTCGGACAAACTCAAATTTCGTGTCAAATTAACTCATTTTGGTTCAGGTGTTTGGGTTAACTTGTGTCGGGGGTTGGTATGTGCTAATATATCACCACCCTCCGTTTCATCATCGAAATCGGATGACCAATTGTCTGCAGTTTTGTGCCGGTGTTGGAATTAGAATTCCTGGTCCAAGAGGTGACACGTAATGTTGTGTTGTCAGATCGGGCGCTATATTTTATGAATTTATTTTAAAAAATATGAAATACTTGTGCAGATTGTCTAAAATTGTTATTCGTTTGTTCTTTCTTAAAAGACTCGAAGTTGAGAATATATAAATTTCATGAGAAAGCACTTTATTTACGATAATCTATTTTCTTAAACTTGAGATAGCATGGGGACCTGACCTGACTCGGCACAACGACTTACATTTCGGAATTCAGCATGCAAAATACATATAGAAACAGCTGAGAAAACCTGAACCTCAAAAACGGCCAACGTAATCGGTGGTACTATTTTTCAATTGAAGCTGTTTATTTTTCGTAACACCTAACGAAGTATGTCTTTCTCTTTTATAATTTTCTTGTTTCAACATGACACGTGATATTTGAATCTATTTTTCTGAAACATATTTTTTTTCATTCTCCTAAAAAAAAAAATTCTCTGATTCTGTTCCAATATTTCCTTTATGGCAGACTTTTTGTCAATATTTCTCTATTTGCCTCAATATATTCGTTTTTAAAATTATATTTTCTTTCGTGTGAAGATTTTTATCACAAATTTGTTTTATTTATACACTTTTGCACCTCTTCTATTTTAGACATAACTTCTAGACAGAGCCCCCACCCCCACAAAATAATCATCAATATTTGGAAAAGATGAAAATAATTTTCAGCTCAAAAAACAGCCCAAAGTCTTATATTTTACTAAATTATTTAGTAAAATTTGAACACACACATATATATTAAATCTTGCGTTAGATATATGGTATTGCTCCTGTGGTCTTCCACCTTTATGTATCCATTCTTACCATAATTTGAATTCTAGCTCATGCTGAGCACTTCAACTCGAGCCTGTTTTTATGTAATGTTATGTTAACAATATCTAATTATACAAAGAATTACAGTTTATATGTATATATATATATATATATATATACGGCAGCTCTTATTCAGTATATTCACCGAAAAGGTGTGGATCAACGAGGTGATAAAATAACAGATACCCTAACTGCTGAGCTGAAGGAACGAGGTCGAAACAGTGTTGTTGCAATCGAACCAAATCATACGTGCGTGTCTTACACTTTCTCACACGCACATACAGACGAACACACACATGTATATATGCGTATGTTCGTATATTAACTTTAAATCGAATTTATTTTGCCTTTAACACTAATCCCATAATTATATTTTCATCTTCTTGCTGGCTTCCTTATCTTACATATTTTTGTTTCAGTCAGTTATTAAAAACATTTACTCCTGTGTATTTCATTCTACGTGTTTTTTTTTGTGTGATTTTTCTTTCTTTAATCCTTCAAATGTGCTGCAATCTTTTTCCCAGGAAGACAAAATGAAGCCTATTCTTTTAGATTATTAAGTCGTGTAAACACATTGATATCACATTAAATAAACAAATGTAGTATCATGAAATTTTAATTAACCCTTAATTAGGATATACAATAACAAATAACTAAAACATACAATCAATACACGTATTCCACTCTCTCCTCACACATATACTCACACATTCACTTCACATGTTTGTGTGGGCGCGTACAATTTTTAAACATATATATGCACGTGCGTGGCTGTGTAGTTGGAAGCTTGCTTCTTAACAACATGGTTCCGGGTTCAGTCCCACTGCGTGGAACCTTGGGCATGTCATCTACTATAACCTTCGACCGACCAAAGCCTTGTGAGTGGATTTGATAGACAGAAACTGAAAGAAGCCCGTCGTATATATGTATGTGCGTGTGTGTGTGTGAGTGTATGTGTGTGTCTATGAGTTTTCCCCACCGTCGTTTAACAACCGCTGTTGGTGTGTTTACGTTCCCGTAACCTAGTGGTATCATAAATTTAAATTCATACTTTTCAATCATCATGTTACCAAACAGTATCGTGCTAAAGAGTCTCCCAAATATAGAATAAGTAGAAATCTTACAAAGAATATGTCCCGGGGTCGTTTTCGTCGACTAAAGGCGTTGTTCCAGCATGGCCGCAGTCAGATGACTAAAATAAAAGAATAAAAGAATATGCATATATATATATATATATATATATATATATATATAGCTGAAATTTACAGAAAAACAAAAGATGAAGGCAGTTGAGAGAATAACAAGCAGGTGTATTAGTTTGACGCTCGGACGGTGAAAAAGTTTTTACATTTCGAGCTTATGTTCTTCAACAGAAAGGAACACGGGGAAATAAACAGAGAGAGAGAAAAAAGAAAACCTTTTCGAGTTAGTGGTCAATCATGGCGACTGGCTGGACAAAAGTAGGCTACAGGAGAGCTAGGAAGAAGAAGAAGTAGTAAGGCATTGGTGTTCCCAAAATGAAGATGCGCGTACGTGTGTGTATTCGAGAGTGGGTAAATATGTACGTGTGGATAAGCGCTGGTGACTTTGATGTTTGGATGTGTGCGTCTGTAATATGTGGGTGCTGGTACGTGGTCAGTGCCAGTGTGTGCGGGGTGCTGTGATGTGGTGTGGTGATGGGGTATGGGTTTGGGGTTAGGATGTGGGGGTAGGGGTGGGTATGTGGGAGTTGGGTGTGGATGGGGGTATATATGAAGGGAGAAGGTGTTTTGTATAGAATACAATAGGAATGCAAAATACAAAATGGCTGATCGTTACTAAGGAAAGACGCACAAATAAGAAATAAGAAAGCAAAGGACCACTGATGAGGTCACAGAGGTGTGACGAAAGAACTCTGGCTGAAATACGATTAATGTAAAATAAAGCTGAAGCAAATTAATAGCAAATAAATAGTGCGTGTGTTTTTATTGGCTAAACTGGCAACATGACCATCCCCAAATACAACAATATCTGTTTCAACACACGATTTCACATCAAGAATCTTGCAAAAGAACATATAAGCGTATTTATATACACATATACATATATATACACACGCATATATATATATATATATATATATATATATATATATATATACATACACAATATATATGAACTTACAATGCCCTCAACACATAATGTATATATATATATATATATATACACACACACACAAACACACACACACATATATATATACATACATATATGCATACGCAGCCACACACATACACACACGCGCATATATATATATACATACAAATGTAACAAATGAATGTATAAATCTCGTTGTATCAATAGTTACCTCGTTTTCTATTCTTCACGGTACAGCAGTAGATTATAAATAATAAATATGTTCTTAAAATTTCTGCGTTCATATAAAATACTTTGAGAAATAAACCTATCAATAATCTCACCGCTGGTTATATAGTTGCAGCTAAAAAGTCTTTCAGTCAATATTTCTCTATTTTCTCATTACCGTTGTATTTTTCCTTTTGTGGTGATAGCTGGACTGATGGCGAATACAAAAAGTTTCATTTTCATTGTTTAGAATACGAAATCGACAGGTCTTAGAATAAACCAATTCTGGCTTTCCTCAAGTCATATTTGATACCGTCTCTAAGCCTTTATCACAATCTGAAATATATAATATATATTGGTTTATTGACAGATATATTCTGTTGTACTACTATGGAGACATGATGTGTTCTGAACGAAGAAGGACGTCGGTTTCTTATTGTATATTGTTGTGTGAAGATTACCGATCTCACAAGAGGAATAACAATAGATTTCAATTCTAGTGTCTGTAAATCACGATTACCATTTAAACAATGGCGAATTGAAAAGATATATAAATGCGAAAGCCATTCTCAATAACATTCTAATATGAATATATGCGATAGACGGTGCAGTATCATGCACAAAACTGCTTTTGCGCTGGGAGGAAACACTCGATCTGATCAAACTCAATCCTTCACTGGTACATAATTGTATCGACCGAAACAGAATGAAAGGCAAAACTGACCTCTTTGGAATTTAAACTGACATCGTGTAATATGGAAGAAAGCAGTAAATAGAGGTTCTATCTCAATTACGTTGCTCTCAGTAATAGCATTGTAATTCTGTGCGAAATTAATTCATTTGTACAAACAACAATCATTTTGAAAGATGTAAGTAGTTATATGTTTGCTTGATTACACGACGAAACAATTTTACAAGAAGTATTATTAGTTTTCCTATAAAAGAATACTCGAATACATTTCTTTTGATATTGTTTGAATAACGCGCAAAGAGCATAATTAATACAAAGATGAAATGAACACATTAATACAAAAGAGCAAGCAAAACCAATATATTTATATATTTAATCATAATTAAATATATGTAATCATGATGTTTGAGAGAAATATACATATTAATCTATTTCATAATAGATAGTCCATATTATAATAAGAACTGTACTTCTCTGTCCGTCTGAGAGTCCGCCCATTCGCCCATCCGTCTTCTATCATTTCGCCCGTCACATGATATTCTCAGATCAAGAAAATTACCAAATATTTATAAGAATGAAATATTTATAAGAATGAAATATTTATAAGAATGAAAAAACATAAATAAATGTATTCGCCGAATTCACTTACGCAACATAAGGAAAAGTATGGTTTCTATTTTTTCTTTTAAAGTTAATATTTTCTTTGCACGCGACCAGACTAGAAATAGCCAAAGATATTTCACTTTGAAAGAGAATCATGGACATATAATGAAAGGAAGAAGATAAAGATGGGGACACAGGAAGAACAAAGAGAGAAGTAATAAAAATAGTTTCAACATTTCTAAAACTTAGTGAAACACAGTCGTAAACCTATTTTGATTTATTGAATGCAGTTTTTTTTCTAACACTTGCAACTGCTTGTTTTCGAGATAGATAAACTATTTTACACAAATATTCAATCAGAAAAACAGTTAATTCTGGTGTTTATAATGGAAATATTTCATTATATCTTTGTTTTTTTTTTTCCTTTGTGTAATAAACAAATGCATAGAAATACTATGAATTGTGAATAAAATGAAATGATTCACTGAAATGTATTATTTACCTCATTTTTATATACGGGGGGGGGGGAGGCTTCAGCTAAGGGATTTGGCTGAATTATTATCTTAATATTGAGGTTAAAATTATTATCAATACATTCATTTGGACATTCATCATGTGTCACAAATATTAATAATATTCAATAAAATAACTCTAGGCACAAGGCCCCCGACATTTTTGGGGAGTTGCCAGTCAGTCAATGTGATCGACCCCAGTACGCAACTGGTACTTAATTTATCGACACCAAAAGGAGGAAAGGTAAAGTCGACCTCGGAGGAATTTGAACTCAGAACATAAAGATAGAGGAAATAGGTGTCCTACATATTTGCAAAGCGGAAGTCCTAATGAAGAAAAGGAAATGTAACTGCGATCGTTGCATAAGAAGTAATCTGAATAAGTGCAACTGTTTTGTAGGGTAAACACTGAGTTTGCACAATATAAAAAAAGAAAAAAATTAATTTAAAGTAAATTATGGTAATTAAATAAAATTTAAAGATGACTTATAATTTTTTTTCTGAGAAATAATTTCAGCAATTTCTTGAATTAAACAGCATTGAATATAACATCTATTTCTGGAAATGAAAATAGAATTAAAGTCATGTTAATTTGCTTAAGGAATATCTGTATGTTATCCTGATATATTTGATATTAATGATAGCATTCTATATGTTGAAATAATTTGCATTTAAAATTTTACCATCTGTGACCTCAGTTAATTGACGTGTATTGTATTAGTAACAAATGAAACATTAGATATTATATATTAGCTCATACGTAGCAGTTACATACTTGAAGCGATTTGTATTGTATGGATTATAATATTATGCATTTTATTATTGAATCTGTTATTTGAACTAAGAGTATGTAAGGAAGAAAACTAAACACTCGGACACGGCATTTCTGCCATCACATGAAATTTTAAAAATTAGTAAAAGGAATTTATAAAGTGCAAATAATTACAGGACATTAAAAAATAGAAGAAGTTATATCACAAATCACCAATTTAAAATTAATTAAATCAGTATGAATGTAAAAATACGACAATCAATAACAAAATCTGTGCAATGATCAGCAACATCAATTGTGAAATTACATATATTGTTGAGAATAATCATTATATTTATGAGATCTTAGTAACACATTTTTTCCTAAAGCCGTGCTCATAGTACTAATTTATGAAGTTTATACCATATTATAATTAAGAAATATTTTATATAATTGTGAATTCGAGGCGATAAATCTATCTGCTTTATTAATCAATAAATAAATATCAACGTTTGTTATATTTGACATTAAAGTTCTTTTTTTTTCTTTGCCTTTTTTTGGGGTGCATTACTACCTTTCAAACACTAGTGGAAAAACTATCGTGATAGACATTATACCAGTAAATCATACCACATCTGACGTTAATAATCTTCCTGAAGAGACCTGCAGATGAATTTCCCAGACATTTTTCTCGTTTGTTTCTGTATAATTTATCATATCAAACACGTTTTTATTTCTCTTTGGTAAATCAATGTGACAAACATAGATTTTGCTACCACATTTAACTTGAGCTAAGTTGGTGATGATAAGCTTCTTATGTCTAGTGTCTCGGCTTCTGGAGTGGTTGAAATTAAGAGTGATGAGCTAAGAGCCTGATAAGATATATTGGGACGTTCAATAAAATATAACTTAATACGAAATAAAAAATATGTATTTACTTTAATAAAAACTTCTTTCTCATTCAGGTAGAGGCCCAACAGTTCGTGATGTGTGGATTGGTCGATTACATCGAACCACTTTCTGACTTAGAGATTATTTCAGCGACCCTGGAGGTAAACAGCAAAGTTGAATTCGTGAAGATTTGATTTCAGAACATAAAGTGCCAGAGTAAATACCACAAGGCACTGTACCTTATATTAAATTGGTAATGAAAAAAGCGAATATTTATCGGCCATCAAAAAGCTTATTTAAATATTAAGCACTTTTTTATGTTTTTATTTTGGAGGAATTCATGTAAATTAGGGATATGGAAAGTCTTCTAGTCTTCTACAGTTTATTGGCAAAAACATGACTTCGTAATTAAGCAGTTTGTTTCGTTTTAACATGATTCAGGGTGAGGCCTCACTGCTCCTCAGCAAGTGTTGTCGGAAACTTAAAACTTATTGAAATGAAGTAAGCGCTAAGTACAGCTTCCGTGGACTGTGGTGTGTTGCAAAATTTTTAACAAATCCCGAAATCTTTTCATTGATCTCTTGCAATACTTCCAAGACTGATTTTCTATCGCTTTTGATATAGCCTGAAAATTAAAAATCAAAGCAATCAACACATTGTCACTATCGTTGCATATGCTGGCACATTTACATGCACATGGATTCTGGACTTAATGGAAAGGGAGACATCCTTTCTGGTTTTATATATTTAGTCAAATGGGCGCTTATGAAAATTTCACTTACAATTTGCCTGAAAGGAGATAAAACTACAGTTGATTTTTTTCAACCAATACTACTACTACTACTACTACTACTACTACTACTACTACTACTACTACTACTACTACTACTACAAGTGTTGGAGACCATGCCATCGCATGCCATTATCTGAATGTCTATGACATCGCTTAAGAAAGAATAATTATTTCCCGTTGCATGCTGTGCGGTCACACACGTTATTCACTGTCAGTCTCATGCCCTGACGTCCTTACACGTGCGGGGGCAGATTTATGTAATCCTTAGGTACTGTTACTATTTCACGTCATATCAAGGCTTAGCCAGGCACTGGTGGGGATGTCTAAAGCATTTCTCCAGGCCAGCCCTTCTCCAAGTCCTGTGTGTCATAGCCAAAAGTCCATCTTACGCAATTTAGCACCATATCCGAAACTCTTTATAAATCGTCATCCACTCCTATTCAGAGGGGACCAAGAGCAGGGATAACTATAGAGATAGTTAATACTCTTCAAAACACCTGAACTCTCAAGCTGGAGCCTCACCTTAAGATGCGGTTAGGAAGAAAGAAACCAAAAGAAATTAAACGAAATGCGATATTAGAAATGTACAAATTTCCGTATAAAATTCCATATTAAAAATAAATATTATGTGTTTGTCATTGGAGAATGTAGAAGGCAATTACATAGAAACTAAATGTTTTCCGTATAGAAAATTAATACTTTCCCCACACAAGTACTACTTTATTTGGTAAATGGCTCTCTGTGCATTGTTTGTAGATGAAAGGAATTCTATCACTCGAATATATTCCTTTTAATTCCAAAATTACATTTGATTTCAGATTGAAACAGTCGAAACATTACCAAACGAAAATATCGTTCAATACTTTATAACAGTGTTTATTTGTAACATAACTTACCCAGGGCTAGTATTTAATGTTTCTCATGCGGGACAGCTCAATCAATCAAATATACATAGATGTCTTTAGAAGTTTAGAATCTACTTGATTGCAAGGTAACCTCCTATTGAAACTAACAATTAGTGAAGTCAAAAATACTGTGATCATTACACACTTGCTCAGCAAACACGTATTGTGTATCAAACCTCCTACAGGAGTCAGTCTGATGGAACTTTTGACAAAGTGACAGAATCAACTGAATCTAACAATTACAATTATGTTTATCGATACATTCTTCAACAACCAAGAAATGTTTCAAAATTGTAACACCTTTCATGTACACACACACCCGCAAACAAACATTGGCATACATATATATGTAATTATACATATATACACACAAGCACGAATGCACACCATCAGTCGCGCAATTTTAACTGACTGTCTGTCTGTCTCCCCCCTCTCTCTCTATATATATCTATCTTTTGTATGTATATTTATGTGTGTGAGGAATATATGGATGAAATATCCATGCTTGTATATACACATGCTAAGTATGTATTTAATATAATGAATGCAAATATGCATAACATGTTTCAAAGAGCAACTTGGATAGCGTTAATATGCCTACAGCTGCATGTATGCTTACTTGTTTTGTCGCTGATGTTCGAATCCACTAAATACCATGCCTCGCTTCATTTATGAATCCATTCACGAATGTATACGCTAATTGTCAAGATAAGCATTAATAGTCATTAATGCTTATCATAGACCATTAACGGGACATGGATGTCGTGTTGATGATGCTGCCTTTATTTACATGCTTTCTCCAATGTGCATGAATGAAGGAGAAATTTTGTCACACATGTAAAACGTGTATTCATTTGTAAATATCAATGTCGGCGAGGTTTGTTGAAGGTTAGCTACTCATATGATTTATTCTCTGTAATATTAAGAGCCAGCTTTTGCGAAACTCTTTGCCTTTGCTGAGGCTATATGTTCCCTAAGGGAAACACTGAGCATCTTAAAAGACATAACATTTGTAGCCATGTTGAGGGTTGCAGTTGAATAATGATTTGGGGTTCATGTAGTGCAATGATGCTGACGGCTTTCATGGAGTGGGTGAAAATTTGCGTGTGGGGCCTGGGTATGGAGAACGTTGGAGAAATGTAGAATAATTATTTTCTGTTAAGGATTGAGCACTGTTTGGGATGATGGTGTATATGCCATTGATGTATAAGAGACGAATTGTTGGAGTAAACCCGTACTGTGATGCACAGCGAAGATATCATAGTATGAGTCAGAGAAAGCTCCATCAAAACACGTTAGGAAGATTTGTCTGGTGCGAAGCCGCTGGTCCCACGGACAATAGTGACATAGAGAGTTTCGTGAGATCTGGGCATCATATACAGGTGAAGGGTTGGATCAGTTTGCAAGTGAAATGAAGAGAATCATATTGGAGTGAGCAAGCAGTCCAATTATCTTCAAAAAATACTTGGATAGTGAGGAAAGATAGATTTTATAGGGAATTAGACACAGTTCATTTCCAATTATATCTATATTAGAAACAAGATTCATTGATGGAGACCATTTTCTCATACACTATTTGTATGCCTTATATTGAGGGAGCTGGAGGTTGGGATGTATTTTGTCTTAATACCAGAATCTGCCTTTATCATAGTTATAAAAGATTCGGCCCAGAAATTCTTCATCAAAATAGATATTGTTTATCCACTTGATAAAAGTTTTGACTAAGATTTCCAGGATTCCAGATGGTCGATTAGTTTAAATCTTATATAGAAATTAATTCGAGCTTTTAGTGGTAAGGAGAATATTTACATGTATTGAAATGTAAATCCTATTCAGGAATTGGACAGTCTATCATTAATATTGTCGGTAACTTGAGACAAATTAATGCATTCCTTACTTTCGTAAGGAATGCATTAAGACTTTAACAGATATATCTAACATATTGTCATCACAGAGACGCGAGAAAATCAGACTACTGGTTTCTGTGTAATGGTAATTCCACCTTTACCTCCCAGAAGAAAATGCGTCTTGGCATATTATTGATTTATAGAGCTAAAGTATTTCTAGCAGATGACACCGACAGAAACTAGATAAATTTCATGAACAACTTATTTAAAAATCGAAATATAAAATCGAGTTCCTCCTATCGTCTAACAGAGACGCCATATTTCGTCCGTCCATCCATCCATTCTGCCCAAACACAGACATTCATACATACATGTACACATACATACATGCATACATTCTTTCATACATACATACGTACGCACATACATACACACATACATACATGCAAGCATGCATACATACGTACATACATGCTGCACACACACACGCATGTATACATACATACATGCATGTAAACACATGCACATACATACATAATACATACAATACTATGATGGTGTAAATGATTATATAGACAGAAGTGTTATTTTCCAACGACATATTTTACTCCAGCACATCCAAGAGATGACGATGCAATCAAGCACTGACCTTTAAGGCCATGATAAAAGATTGTATATTGCAGAATTCAAAATTTAACAAATCCCAAAAAGATTCGCATAATGAGATTAACAAAAAAAAAAAAAAAAAAAAAAAAAAAACATTCGAGCTGAAGTTCTCGAATTCATAATCCTCGTTTTTCAAGGACAAAACCTCATGAAGGCTGTCCTCTCTGTTTGTTAATTTCACAATTTTTACTGAGAGGTTATTGAATTGCTATGGGAAATGGTACCTAATGATATTAGGCTTTTATTTTGTATCGAAATAATAACCTGTTTGACAAACACCAAATATTATTCGAACTTTCATCAGTTTTCCATTTTCTAACCGAACAGATCAACGGGAGCAAGGTTGTAATAACGTCCAATTGCATTCGAATCACTTCTGAACTCTTGAGTGCTTAACTATCTACATCAACTGCAGCGGGAAAAGTATGCACTGTACGTCGGTTACAATTTGTGTAAAGCATATTAGAAGCACAAATTATTTAGATGTATGTGTGCATAGGTGTGTATATATGTATGCATGAGTGTGTACCACTCTCACTCTCTCTCCCTCTCTGTGCATATATAAATACATATGAATATATAAAAGTGTGTGTCTGTGTGTGTGTGTGTGTGCGTGCGTCTATGTGTGTGCATGTATATGTATATTGGTGAGCATATTTATATCGTAATTGATTCAAACATTGTGAGAGGTATATTAAATTAATGTCTTCAACAGATATATATATATATATATATATATATATATATATATATAAAGCAGTCATCCGAGCATCTTTTCCATCCTTATTTCAGATTTCTTTTGGCCAAAACTTCCACTCATACCTAGTGGGAAACTGGAAAAGTTACTTGGAGGACTGCTTTATATTCTGGAACAGATGTTAGGAACACCTTAAAAAAGGTCTCTCTCCCTCTCTCTCTCTCTCTCTCTCTCTCTCTCTCTCTCTCTCTCTCTCTCTCTCTCTCTCTCTCTCTGCCTCTCTCTCTGTATATATAATTCAAATATATAAGAGGGATGACCAGTAAGTGGACATCCATTATGCTAGAAGACGACCTATGAAAATATTGTTCTCAAGAAAATTCAGCAAACGCCAAAAAATATGGAGCATTATTGTATGAACTTCATTTATATTTCTAGCTTGCTTCTTTTTCGCCAGTAAAATGAAACCGGAACAAAGGAACCACTATATATATGATGGGGATTGTCACTCACACCGTTGTTGTTGTGTTTACGTCTCCGTCATATAACAGTTCAGCAACAGTGACCGATAGAATAGTTACCTGACTTCAAAAATTCAAGTACTAGGGTCGATTCCTTTAAAAAATCAAATTTTGTCGCAGTCTAATGACTGAATCAAATAAAAGATAAATAAATATATATTTATAGATCGGAGTGATATTAAATCTAATTACTAAACCAATAGTATTCTGCACTGCGTCTACTCTTGAACTAATAGTGCAAAACATTAAGATTAGTCAATGTTAAGCATAAGAACATTTCCTTATTTCGACACCACCACGTATAAATAAACAAAATGTTTACATGACTTTCCCTTTCGAATGTAATATAACATCCCACACCTGAACATTCCAACATGCGATATTTAAGAACTTTCAGTCTGCAAAACATTTATTTTCTAGCTTGAAGCGATTTTTCTTTTATTAAAACGCTTTTCGCCCCGCTAAGATTTTATTTCACGATCGTGAATATTATTGAACAGATAAACGAACACTTTGGAAATATTTAATGAATAGTTATTGTAATTTATCACAAATGTAAAAAATAAAATAAGCGTCTCTTTGTAATTCTAACTAGAAAATTAATGAACGGCTAATCAAATAATTTAGAAAATACATAACAAATGTGTAATCTACACACACTTTTGTTTATTTTAACATACAGTATATTCAGATTTCGCGTTGCAGCCATAATAGATACTTGACAATACTGAAATTAAATTCATGGGAAATCAATTTGCGAAACTTCTTGCCATCTCCACAGGTTATCGTACGAAGTAAGCCATTCCTACTGATGGTTTGCCATATTGAAGTAATTGTGTATCACTTGGCACTCTGTCTTCATTTCCCTCATTGATGTGTTTCTATTCTTGTTTATCTTTGTGTTCTCTAGACGGATAAATATTCCTCCTAATTTTAATTGCATTCTTTGCCATTCCAATTTGTGAAGAAAATTGGACCGAAGTATTGAACCAGGACACTAAATAAAAGCGAACACATTTCCCTTTAGAACGAGAAGTGTTTTAGTATTGAATACAATGTCAGCTGTTTCATTCCCTAAGGATTGTATATAGTTTTATAGCATAATAAGCAAAATCGCCATTATCTTCAACTTTTAAAGTAACCGGTATATTATTCTGAATGCTTCATATTCAATGGAAGTGAAATTAAAAATGTAACATTCAACCACATAATGTAGCTGAAATTTAAAATACGTTGGCTCATATTTGCTTTTATTCGAATAGTATATTATATCTTGCAGATATGTTCCATTCGAAGAATAGATCCGTTTACATTTGCTCAGATTTCTTATTTAAATTGAAGGTTAACAGCGTGACGCAGAGAAATAAAATTTGAATAAAAGTTCAACTTTTTCATCACTAGAAATACTTTATGTATGGTAAAATAACATCAAATATGGGGTAGAATAATCTATATGTTTTCTACATTGCAGAAGGTTTGGTCGGGTTTTTATTTCTAGCATTATCAATCGCTTAAATATAAAAGTGATAGTGACTAAGCTTCGAACTTTCTGTCAATCTTTTCTTTGTAATACATACATGAATTCTGAATCCGGAAGAGGATTCTTTTTGATACTCCAATGTACTATAGATGAAATCAATGATTTACGCCAAAACTGCTTCGTGAAATTAAACCTAATAAATTTGCAGGAGTGTTGTAAATAACTGTCGTTTATATCAACGGTCGGTGGCCAGTAAACGACAGATAGCAACGTGCTCAGTGACTAAACACCTGTCTATCATTATTATATAACGTCATCTACAAAATTTTATTAGCTAAATTTGCATAAATAACGCATTGTTGATAACTGTTTCGATTGATAATTTGCAAAGGCGCTAGCGATGTTTTAGTTTTATGCGATAAAGTTTGTTTTAGTATGCGATAAACTACTATAGAATAAATATCAGATTTCACACGTTATTGCTTTTGTAATCCAATTAAATTGAATACACAGTACCTTTATAATCACCTATCTCTGCATGAATGGACGGTACAAATATATAAAGGGATTTGAAACAGGTTGTATGAGACGAAACACAATGAAGTTCAGTTCTTGAGTGCTTTTTCTCGTTTTTATAAATGTGTACCAAGTCAATTACACCTAAAAGTTTCTTCGCATCACAATTTTGTATCAATAGTTACAACAGTAAAGTACAGTTTCTATCCATTCTGTCATTTTATTTTAGAATGGATAGAAGGTGACGTTGGTAGATTGTGACAACGACTCGTAATCAACTAGTACAACGAAGTTTTGTAAGCATATTGGATAAGTTTGCATCTAGCTTCATTTATGACATTATGTGTCCATGTTCGAAGCATTGGTATAAGAGTGAATCTTGTCGGAAGAATCAGATAACTGACGAGCTGAACAATAATCATTATTTTGAAACAAGCACGAGAAGTATAAACGTTTTGAATCAAAGGAGCTACGCAACATGTAGTTGAATCTGTATCACATTGTAAACACATTTCCATTTCGTTTAACTTTCAGTGAAGCTTCGTAGTAATTCTATTTATTTCAGTTCAAATTTACGCTGTCTTGTTTATAAATACATAGATGTGCATGTTTATATAATGTATATTGTCCGTGTGTGTGTGTACATGTGCGTGAGTGTTTTTGCGTGCATATCTAAAGGCGTGCGTGTATGAATCAATGCAATTCCACATGATTTGCATTGCGTGCAAATATGTTAGCTATTAAAATACAATGGCGTGTTCACAGTTTGACAAATTCTCATGTCTTTCATTTTTCTGTTAACACTGCCATTCCTGCTGCTTTTGATACATTTAAATGCATATAATTGCATAGTTTTTCACAATATTCTATACATAAACCTGTTCTCTTCTCACTGTCTATATTTCATAATAACATAAGAAGGTTTTTATTTCCTCTAGAGTGGAGGCACCGGCAATGTCATCGCATTTCCATGCCCTCCGAGACAAGCCAGACCGATATCTTAAAGATTCTAGTGAGGCTGATGCAACCCGATAACTGCAGAAGAGAATTGAAGGGCGCCGGAGAGGGTGGGCTGGATAAAACGTATTTAACCCATTAGTGCCCAATCATTTTATTTTATTTATTACCAAAAATCTTTTTTTATACAAATTTCGTTGATACTAAATATATATATATAAAATTATTACAATATTTAAGACACTCCAGTGTTGATGACTAGCTAAAGATATCTCAGAAAAAAAACAAGTGTTGCAGAAATATGATGGGTTATCCTTCTGGTCCTACAAAAGGGACCACGTGCGCTAATGGGTTAATTGAAAGGATAAGAATGAGAATCATATGTTGGTATGGTTTATGACAACTTATCACCTGAAATAGGCAGAAGTTTTTGTACTTGAAGAAATATTATTTTGTGAAAGCACGAACTTGCATAATGTTAGATGTTAACTTACGCAGTTGTGCGCGCGTTCTAAATAAATGTGGCAGATAAATGTATGTAGTAATGACCTGCAATATCCATTTTGTTGTTATTTACTAGAAATTTCATTGCCTGAAATATACAAAATATTTCTTTCAAATATAATACTTTAACACTTCGCTGAATGGAGAAATTACTTGATGGCGTGTATTTTACTGAATCTATCTATCTATCTATCTATCTATCTATCTATCTATCTATCTATCTATCTATCTAGCTATCTGTCTGTCTGTCTATCTATCTATCTATCTATCTATCTATCTATCTATCTATCTATCTATCTATCTATCTATCTATCTATGTATCTATCTTTCTTTCTGTCTTTCTACCTACATACCTACCTACCTACCTACGTACCTACCTACCTACCTGCATACCTCCCTACCTACTTACCTATCTATCTATCTGACTGTCTATATATGTGTCTACTTACCTGTCTACTTACATATCTCGTAATCTCCTACATGTGTGTGTGTGCGTGTGCGTGCGTATTACATCGGAATCTTTTTGCTTATTTAATTATTCATACACACATTCCTAATGTAATCATATATTTACTCATTTAGTACCTCAAACCAAAGAATATTAATAAAAAAACACTCATTTTCCCAAAGGAGATAAATTCCGTGATATCTAAATTACATATAGTTTTTTTACTGCCTACACTTTCAGCAAATAAAACAACAAATATATCAAAATCATCATCTATTATTATTATTATTATTATTATTATTATTATTATTATTATTATTATTATTATTATTATTATTATTATTATTTATCATCCCCGATGATATGTATATGATTTTATTTTAGAATCTCAAATTATCAAATTTTCATTTTTTTTCAGCCTCTAGAGAAAATATTTATAACATAACATATGAATAAGTAGAACAGTTTGAAAGGGATATTGAAACAGCTTAAACAAAACCATAACAAGTTCTCAATAGACATCAATAAAAACTATATTCTTTAATTTACGCCATGTTATAATTTTATTTATAATTCACAAAGTAATATAGTGAAAATTAGTGATACATAACAAACGTTGGATGTTCAATCAATATTGATGAAAAGGAAGTATTCACGTTTGTTTTTTTTTACACAAGCAATAAACGATGTATGTTCGGACTGTCTACTGTCATGTATGGTGTCTAACAAATATTTGAATATTATAATAATTCCTAGTTGTGGTATCTCATTTTTTGTATTCTATTTGCTTCAATCACTAGAGTACGGCCATACTGGGACACTGCCTTGAAGGGATTAGGTCGAACTAGTCGACCATCAGTAGATATTCTTAAAAGCCGGATACTTATTCTATCGAACTCTTTTTCCAAGTCGTAAACAAACCAATAGCGGTTGCCAAGCGGTGGTGGGAACAAAGTTAAGCACAAAGACACACGCGTAAATATGCACATACATAGGAATAGGCACATGGAATGGAAGTGAACCCGGAACTATGTTGCTGGGAAGCAAACTTCTTACTAGGCCGCAACGCCTGCAACCATGTGTGAAACGGGGTATACAAGATCGTCTCGCGTATATGTGATATGGTAAGAAGGGTTTTCACAATATAATCACAAGTTTGAAGGTAGCCTAAAATGAAACTTATGCGAACTTGTATAGAGTTATGATTACTTCTGACATCTAGACAAGTACATGGCGATCTAGACTTCGATGTATGGACAGCTTAGTCGATTCTGACATGTACGTCTTAATTTATCCCAACATTATACAGCGATGAAAGATTATGTCACTCTAAGTGAGATTTGAAATTGAAGCTTACCCCTAGTCATGGGTTACTACCAAGCATTTAATGTAGGACTCTAGGGTTTTTCAAATTCAATATTAACGACAAATATACAGAATAATTTTTCTAATTTAGCTAACATTGTGGCAGTCTTGAGCACTAGGAATCACTCGATTTCATGGACTCACTGATTTATTTCATTGACTGGCTGGATTTAAAGTCAGAATATAAAGAGCTAGAATATGAATATACAAAGAAATAACATTAGACGTATAGTAGAGAAATATCCAATTAAGAACTAGTATTATTAAGAGCTAGGGGTTAATTCTGCGATGAAGAAGTGGCTCCCCGTTCAGGTAATAACAATGCGAGCCCGGTTGCTTATAGACCATAACAACTGGGATAATCTCTGGTTTAATGAGTTAATGGCTCGCAAGACATGGAAAATTAAGATTAATGCGAGACCAAAACTAGCTTTTTTAGAAATAAGTCGAGAAATACCGGAAGAACTAATGTAATATCCAATCGCAATAGGAAATCAAGGTATATTAAACAATAAATTCATTTATTCATTTTACTCAGTAACATGGAGATAGCTTTAGAGCCATGCAAACTTCAGTATCTTCGTAGCCAGAAAATAGATTTAAACCTTTGATACGGTTAAAATATTTATATTTCACCCATACAACATTATTCATCCAGTTTATGAAGAGATTTGAAGCTATGAAGCCCCGAATCGTCTTTCACTGAATACACACAGAGATAGAGACTATCCACAAAATGATATTTTTTTCAAAATGGCGTAATGCATGACTAATGGCGTGATACACGATTATCTATTTAGATATTGCAAAGATAATATGAATATACACCACAAGTCGTGTTTTCTAAGGCAAATATATAAATTCAGGTATAAAGAGTCGAATGAAAACTCTATTAATCTAAACTTTATTAAAAATAACATGCAGATATCGTATTAATTCCAATGTTGAAAAAATAAATTATGTTACATAGCTGGAAGTTAATACAGCAATGGGGTCCAAGCAAATAACATTGCAGCACAACCCATCACTGATCAAACCTTCATGTGAACAGTATTTTGTGGATATAATGCACACATAAAACAATCACAGCATTTCACGAACATGCGTCTGTAAACATATATGCAAACATGCAGAAAATCATGTGCGTATATGAATTGAAATATATTTATATAACATGAACTTTTTATTCAAATTACCGATTAGAATATTCTACTCCATAATGCAGCGTATATATAATGTAAACGCACTTTGGGTATGTTGTTTCCGTCTTTAAAATTTGGCTTTGAATTTGATTTGAGGTTAATGTTTTACAGAAGTTATCTTAACATGTGGCATTGCTAAAAGCATGCAAGAGATTGCTAAAAGCATTCAGCAAAACAAGAAGGGAGGAGACCTTGGGTGCTAGATAGCTATAGAGGTTACTTCTACTGATAACCGAATGTCAAACGGAACGATATGCTCTCATATATAAGACGAAGTTTCTCAAAAGTCTTTTTAGAGAATTTGCTGTTCAAATAAGAAATAGAACTAAGATGAATGGGTGATGATGTTATTGTCATTATTCGTATAATCATTGCATCATTACATCATTACCCTATATGGAATCTGTTTGGCATTTCAAACTCCGTACTTATATATCTGTTTCTAAACAGATACCCATGGTAAAGTAGCTAACCTCCAGTTGATCAGCCAAACTGAAATCTTATGTATACTGAAAAACTAAACAGAAAAGCTACATACTCGACATGAAGAGGTATCTTACAAAAGACGTAGAACATAAAATTTGGAGAAGGTGGTGCTTTGTTGTGCTCGGGACCATCATGCGAACTACTTTGAATTAAAGACCTCGCGGTTGAAATATAGATTGTGTAGAGAAAGCTCAACATATGAAGCTTTTTCAAGGATGTTAGTTTATCGTATATTAATAGTGTGTGTTAGCAGTAAATTACAATAGTAGTTTCGAAGATATGCTGGTCAGGTATGTAAGCTGGCAATTTCGAAGAAGTATTCAACTGGAAAGTGACTGAGCTCTAGATTGTCTGCTGGAACTAAAGATATTACATCGTGAAAGACACATAGTAGCCGTTCCAAAACACAACAAGACTTAACTTTTCTGAAGCATTTATTATTTGTTGTCAAACTTGTCGAGTTGGTCGCTTACGTGGTTGCAGTAGTGCTAATATTTGAAATGACAAGGTTATAAAAATTTTGAAAAGGGGTTTTCTGAGCAGTAGATAAAAGGAAATGGATGCTCGTCTTTATACAGTATAATATAATATAATATAATATAGTTTTATATATATATATATATATATATATATATATATATATATATATATATATATATATATATATGTGTGTGTGTGTGTGTGTGTGTGTGTGTGTGTGTATACGAGGGGGTGCTGAAACGTTCCTCACTTTGGGTCACAGAGAATACAGGAATTACTGATGATTTTATTCAACATATTCACCTCTCAGATCAACACACTTATTGCAACAATCATTCAGTTGTAACTAAGCCCTGTAAAGGTAGCCGGAAGGTTGGGCCTTCAAGCAGGCGTATCGTGACACCTTGAAAACCAGATTGTCTTAAGCACACCTTTGTACATAGACACAAACACACACACATACATATATGTGAACTGATAGAAATTGTTACGAACTGAAGAGAGTTCGTAGCAGTGGTGTGAAATAGAATTATCTGCGTAAAATACTGAGAAACGCAAAGCGTTGATCGGCATGGAGATGTGTTGAGCAAGAGGTTGATGCGGGGTAGATCTAAAGGTTGCTAATATATGCACAAAGTGGACATTTCACAATGTATAGAGTACTTAAATGATAAATATTTAACGTTGTAAATATAATGACGTTAGGAAATAGATTTATTTTTATGCGTTAAATAATTCAGAAACGCCATTTTTGTGGGAAATAACGCCAGTTAATGATATCATATTTAATATACGCACTATTAAACATCTAAGTAGAAATAAATATTGTATTAGGAAAGAAATAAAACGATATTAATCAATATCTATATTATTTACATTTTCCAAACATATTTACTGACATAATGATAAATGAGTATCAAAGTAAATAGACGCTATTTGTATAGAAACTTACAGGTAAGTTTGCGGTAATATTTTTAATACGTGATGACGTATATACATACCTACATACATACATACATACATACATACACACACACACACACACACACACATATATATATATATATATACACACACACACACACATATATATATATATATATACACACACATATATATATACATGTACATACATACATATATATATGTGTGTGTATATATATATAAACATACATCACCTTTTCAATGGTGAATGGATTGCCTTCGATAGATCTGCCCCTTTTTGGGATTTTCCTGGGAAGGGAGGAGGCGAAGCTGTTTCTTGATAGCGCCCACCCGATCTCTCCATGCCGATCTCTCCATGCCGATCTCTCATCAGATATTTTGACATAGGGGTAATAGCCGTGGGCCCTTGATTACCAAGGTAAAGTATTACGTGGTCCTTACGAGGGTGGTATAGCTTTCAATGCCAAAATTTGGTGCCGAGACCTTTCAAGACCATCCACACATATATCACTGCATATCTCTCCCGTCTTCACTACAGTGTTTAGAATCATTGGACTTCATATATATATTTAGATATATACGTATGTCTTTATGTATATATTTATATATACACACACATATATCCCCACTCGCACATACAGGCAAACAAATACACACACATATACATATAAACATGAATAGAAGATTGGGAAAAAAATTGGTTTGAGTTATTCACCATTATGCATGATTCATTTGCTAACAGGAATTATAAAGATGACATGTTGGATAGACATGTAGGAAATGTCCTATAAGAAACGCTTGAGGGAGAGAATGAAATAGCACAAAATTTAAATTTAGATGAAGTCTTTATATTTAGATATTCAGAAATCAAGAGTCGTATAGATAGCTGGGAGAGGGAATGAAGAGCAGATCTAAATGTACAGAAAGGATAGGTCTAGGGATTGGGGTAATATGTCCCAGCTGATACGGTCAATAGATCAGCTTGCTCGTGAAATTAGCGTGCGATTGGCTGAGCACTCCACAGACACGTGTACCCTTAACGTAGTTCTCAGAGAAATTTAGCGTGACACAGAGTGTGACAATACTGGTCCTTTGGAATACAAATACAACTCATTTTTGCCAGTTGAGTGAACTGGAGTAACGTGAAATAAAGTGTCTTGCTCAAGGACACAACGCGTTACCAGGAATTGAACTCACGACCTTATGATTAAGAGCCGAATGCCCTAACCACTAAGCTATGCTCCTTCAAAATATGTGTATAAACATATACGCTCCTATGTCAATGTACATATATACATCCCTGTATATACACATATATATACGTACATACACCACCTCACAGCCACACTAACACATGCACATATAGTCACACATACTTACATACAACACACGCACTCAAAACCTTACACAGAAATACGTATATATATATGCATAAATATTTACACTTACATATATACACATATATACAAACATATGCATGTGTGTGTGTGCGCGCGTTTGTGTGTACGCAGATACACAGACATATACTTATATAAAAAGACAGTTATATGCATATTTTCACATGCACTCACACGCTACATACGATGGCGTATCTCAATTAACCTACCTATTTAATTTGTTACATGTTTAACAGGTAATTCATCCATTCGAGCTCTGCGGAGAACGATTAAAATAAGACTTCACTGACGTGATCTGAATAACATGTTATCAAAATATCCTCTACACATTATATGATGACGGTTACATAACAAGGGGCAAATCCTTACTATAAAGTACAGATTATTTGAAATGCAAAATTTAAATGATTAATGTTTTCAAAAGATATGATACTTCTAAATGCATATACCATAAATTATCTAAGAATAAAAATGCCCCCAAAGTACAGACAAAAATTTGAGTAAAGGTATAAAAAACAACATTGGAATATGAAACGAATTTCTTCTTAGGCGTGGAGATGATTTGAATAAAATCTATTTATCAATTTATAAACTCTTATTAAATAGCATAACATAAATGAAGCACATGCAAACGCACTGAAATGGCAAACAACCAGTGGGTTTTTTTTTGTCATTAAATATACCAAAATAGGAATCATTGTATAGTGAGTTAGGATTAAACGCAATAAGCGTACAAGAAATTCCACCTTGACTACGCGTTTCAATCTAATGAATATATTATCATAATAAAAGAAAATAATGCTGTGAAGTTCCAAGTGAAAACATGTAGTGTTTAGAGATAACGACACTAATAAGTAAGGTAGCTATTTCGTAGAGTAATTTGAGTTTCGGCCAATGTAATTAGAATCCATAAACAATAGTGGGCAGATGATTGGCGTAATGCTTGATGCAGATCGTCTAATTTACAGACATAGGAAACTTTTCAATTCTGAAGAGGTCAAACTAGGTTGACAAATTCAAAGCTTAATAACCGGGAGAAAAATTGGACTGGAATGATACATAATTACTTAATTATATGAATTCTTCGAAACACTTATATAATTATTCCTCTGTGAATTTTCGGGTTGCCGTCGATAGCTTACGTTTAAAGTAATTGCATGTATTGATTATATAAATCTGACATATGATGTAGCCAATTAAATAATTAATAGAATGTAATAATTCCCAAATGTCGTATTTTGTAGAGCATATATAATCATAAACTCCTAAAATTATTCCTATCAGTTAATCTAACGCAACGGACTTAGTCAAATCACACAATTACCGCAAATCAGATAACAACACTTCTAGCTCAATAACTGAGTCGACAAGAGATCCCTCACGCGGCCTGTGTTAATCTTCTAGACATAGCGATGACAACAGAAAGAACGTAAGGACGCATTGTCCAATGCCAAACCATATAATCCTTTCTTATGATTGCAGTTCTTTTCGGAGGTTTCTTCTCTTTCCAATGGTTTCATTCCTCTACCCTCATATTAACTATAGTCATAAAAGTTTACACTTTCTATAAGCATTCAGTAATCAGCTCGCACAGTCAATGTTTTAAAACTTACTTTGACATGGCTATATCCTGTCTTTACTGAATATATTAGAAAGTTAAAAAGTCAGCACACGACCAATATCCCCGAGCTGCAAAATCTTAGAGAAGAAAAATAAATATTTAAGCGGTGGCAATGAAGAAACAAGAAAAGCAAACAATAATAACGACTGCATTAAAAATAAGACATGAATACATTTCCTACTTGTTTATTTTCAGGAAGTTTATGTATCATTTAACAAAATACTATCAATATTGCGAGAAAGTGGAACATCGTCAAAATCGTTTTAATACAACAATGAAATGACTAAGTGGCACCTTTACATATTCTACGAAAAAATATATAAACACCAATCTTTATCAGAGCTTTCAATGTCGAGTGGGCAATACAACTAAAAAAATTGAAAAACAAAAACAAAACAGAATAAAGTTGTTATTGTAATGTTTTCTTCTCACATATTCTAATAAAAAGTTTCTACATTGAACATCGCTTTAAGAAATCTTATCTTACGACATTTATTGCAAAGCACCAGCTATATTGAGGCGTGCTTACATGGCTTGATGAGATCATTTCAGCAGACAAATATGATCGATAAACGTTCATCATTCTTCAGATTGCTCATGATTTTCTAAATTCGAAATTTTCCATTTCAGATAAAACCAAACGGCTACGCAGCGAATCTGTCTCTTAGAATGGCAGTGCACAAAACCAGGAACATTTATCTCTGATATGGAAATATATTCAACATACGATTTTTCGTCACATGGACACTTTGATTGATTTATTTAGTGCTGTATGTGAAATTACTTTGCCAACAGAATCTCTTGTTTTAAGAAATGGACTTCGAATCAGAGACATGCGGTACCTTTATTTCTAGAGACAGCAGCAGTTTGATCAGACACAACAGTCTAGTTGTGAGCGGAGAGGATTTAATCGTTAAAGGTTTTAGGTTCATCCCATGGATTAGCAGTAGAATATTCCGTAGAAACGGTTAGAAAAAATATTCAAAATTGTCTGTAGATCAAACAACACGTCAAATACATATCTTATATCTTTCTTTTTAAAGGCGGTGCTCCAGCATGGCCGTAGTCAAATGATCGAGACAACTAAAAATGTAGTGTACTACAGGCTGAATGTACTTTCTTCTGGTATATATTGTCTCTTTTAATTTACTTCTTATATTTTAACGTTCTGACTCGTAAATTCGAATGTGTACGTGTTCAATATACCTGTGTGTATCTTAATGCCGTCTGAAACCTCATTTCATAAAGAACCCATTCTGAAATTTTATGTCTTAAAGTCCAGTCTGCAATAGACACAAAGCCTGAATTTTATAGAGAGTGGTCTAGTCGATTACATCGACCCCAGCGGTTGACTGGTTCTTAATTTAGCGACCACAAGAATGAAGCACAAAGACGGTCTTCGCGGAATTTCCACTCGGAATATAGAGACAAGTGAAATGCTGCGAAGCGTGTTGTCCTGCCTGATGGCGATTCTGTTTTCTCTCCGTCTTATATACACTTATTTAACATCAAGCTATAAATAGACTAAAACCTACTTTTATGTTTCATTGTTTACTCACCTCCCTCATAGTATGCCTTGGGTTGATAAACTTACAACTGAGAGCTTAGTCATAGGGTCGAAGAACTGATATTGGCTGCTATAAGGTTCTGAGAGTGACTCGAGAGGGACAGTTATAGCAGAACATTAAAGAAAAGAGGTGGTTATTGTTTCAGAAAGATATACCAATACCCGCTCTGAAGGTTAAATATGTACTTGGGTGTACGTGTAAGTAAATGAATGTGTGTGCGCAGTTGTCTTTGGGCGATTTGGCAGTGTGTAAGTGTATATATATATATATATATATATATATATATATATATATATATATATATATATATATGTGTGTGTGTGTGTGTGTGTGTGTGTGTGTGTGTGTGTGTGTGTGTGTGTGTGTTTATGTATGTATGTATATATATATATATATATATATATATATATATTTCTATGTATATGTATATATATGTACATATATATATACATGTATGTATACACACACACACACACACACACACACACACACACACACACACACACACACATATATATATATATATATAAAGAAACACTAATCATAGAACAAACATCAGATTCGAGTCAAAACACCATACCGCAAACATTTGACCATATATAAATATTACCACGGTTCTTAAATCATATAAAATAAAATAGAAATATACATATACATAAAAACAAAGGTGAAAATATATATGCGAATAAAATACAAATATATAGAGAAACCTATCAAAAAATAAATATAAACGACTAAAAATTCATAAAGACTCTAAAGCGTGTCGTGCTACTAAAAAACAAAATAAACTAAAATAAAATAAAATATCAATCGACTAAAAATATTTTAAAAACGCTTTTTTACTCCCCTCACGGAAGAGTACATCCAAAAGTTCAATTCTTAAAACCATGGAGCTTAGAGTTCATGAAAAAAAGGAGTTCCAAAATTTCAATTCAAACAAAACTATGGCCATTTTGGGAGCTCATTACTGCGGTCTGATTACTTTTAAAGTGCATCACAGCAACGACCCCTCATCAAGGTGAACAGGCAACACGTAAAGAATGAATCTAAATATATATATATATATATGGTCCCACACACTCGACCAACTCTTTGACTTCAAAACTCTAATTAACAGTGTCAACAACCATATCCAATTTACAATGGAATACAGTCAAGACCAACTTCCTTTTCTTGACATTCTCATTATAAAAATGGGTACCAGCATTGAGACTGATATTCATTACAAACCGACTGATTCCAAGCAATACCTTCTGTTCACCTCCAATCACCCAAAACATACAAAGACAAACATTCCCTTCAACCTTGCGAGAAGAATTTGCACAATTGTCTCTAATTATAGAACTCGAAATAAAAGACTCGAAGAACTAAAGGCAATTCTCCTCGAAAGACATTACCCAGCATCATTAGTTGACAATGGAATAGAACGGGCCAAGGCAATTGCTACCCATGACCTGCGAAAACCGAAACACATACACGGCACGTTAAATAGTCTCCCATATCTCTCAACACACAATCCTAGAAATGCAGAAGCTTACACAATAATATACAAAAACATCCCACTACTGAATCAAGACCCACGTCTAAAAAGAGTACTCGCAACCCATAAAATAATAAAAAGCAAAAGACAACCCAAATCCCTAAAAAACCTACTCACGAATGCAAAATTGCCCAACACAAGCCCACCACCTACCGTCAAAAAATGTGGTCGTTCCAACTGCAGGACTTGCATCCACCTCATGGAAGGAACAACATACAGATTCCAGTCGGGACACACTTTTGTCATAAAAAATAACTTCACCTGCGCATCAAAAATTTACTTTATGCCATAAGGTGTGAAGGGTGCCACAAAGAATACATAGGGCAAACGAGCCTTACTCTCAGAGAAAGGATGACAGTCCACCGCCAACAATTGAGGGATCCCACCACAAGACAGATACCACTCAGTGGGCACTTAGATCTGTGTGCACAAAACAAGTCCCCCAAACTCCTAGTTTTCCCATTATACCAATGCTCAGACAACACCACTGACCAAACACGAATAAATAGGGAAAATAATCTTATTCAAAAATACAGACCACAGCTCAACATACTCTAACATAAGCCCCCTCCCCAGGTGCACGCCCAAAACAAAGACACACAGATACGCAAACTCACACACATCAATACAATGCAAACCTCCGACACGAACACACTTACACACATATATACACACACACACAATCACAGTATCTCCACACCAGAGCACAAACCCACATACATTTCAAGAAAAAACACATGCATATATATACTTACAAAACAATTGCAGCAACCACAACCAACACCCATACACACATATGTAAACAGGTACATGCACATACCTACACACCACTCCGACAACCACAAATCATATTCACACACGCATATTTGCATACATATGTACACACACATACAAACACCATACGCCTGTTCCCCAGTAAAAATGTCACACACACACTCAAAAGAAAAACACACACAATACAATCCCAACAATCACAACAAACACCCACAAGCACACATGCACAGAAGCATGCACACACAATGACACACCTCCCCGACAAATACAAGCCACATAGACGCACTCACACAAACACACGCACACGTATACACACATATACTGTACTAACAATACAAACAAAACTAATCACTCACAATTACAGCGCACACACACATGTACACATATACACCAGGAAACTACACAAACCATACCCACGTACACACACATACAAACGCATACCCAGTACCAACATACACGGAACACACATGCACACACATACACCTCACCTGGATAAACCCAACGTACAAGGACACCTAATAAATACAACACACACATACATGCTCACACACACATACACCCTCATGCACACACATACAGTTGCTCCCTCACACACACACGCACCACAATGACAACTCAAACACAAACATACTTAGAGACACACACAAACTCACGTACACACATATAACACCCCCACCAACACACAACACAAATAAACATACGTACACATACAGACATACACATACATATGAACCATCACACACACATACGGTTGCTTACACACACACACACACACCACAATGGGTATTTAAAACAACACACTCACTCAGACACAGAGAGAGACACACACACACTCACGTATACACACACTCCCACATTCACACAAAACACTCCCACGCACACACACAGATGCACACAGATGCACACATACATACACACACAGACGCACACATATGTACACACCCTCACACATACATACGGTTGCGCTCTCTCTCACACACACACATCACAAGGACGATTAAAACAACACATACATACTCAGAAAAATAGATATACGCACAGTCTCACGTACACACACCTAACATCCCCACCGACACAAAAAACACACATACACACGCACTCACAAACGCACTCACAAACGCACTCACGCACACACACCTAACATCCCCACCGACACAAAAAACACTCAAACACACACTCATATACACATTCCACAATAAACTCTGGGACCAATAAAAACGGCCCCCCCACACCCACACACACGGACACAAACACACATATATACACACACATAGAGATGTGCACAAAACCAGTCCCAAAAACCAGTGAACCATGACAGACTGTCACAGACCAACCAAAAATAAAAAAATCTTCTTTAACTCTTCTTCCCTCCCACCCCAGCTAGCCAGTCATACTGTCTCTTAAGACAGTAAAACATTCCTTCAATATACACAAGAGAAAAAGGCCAGGTCAGTTCCTTCTCAATTTTATTCGATTGTCAAAGAATATGTATAAGAATATGTATATGTATTTTTCCATATGTGTATTTTCATACACTGTTTTTAACACTGTTTTTAACAATTTCACCTTAATATCAGAGAATGTGTGACAATCAGTATGTAACACTACAAAGTTCATACAAAGCTTTATACTTTAAATATATTTTATCATCAAAGAATGTATATATGCATTTTAATACTCAAACTGTTTTTTAACATTTTTTATTATTCTCAAAGACTTTTGATAATCTTTTTCTAAAAAAGTGAAACCGGTTAAGTAAATAAATATTTTAAAAAAATAAGTGCATTTTCAAACCTTCTTTCATATATATATATATATATATATATATATATATATATATATATATATATATATATATATATATCTGCGTGTGTGTGTTTGTGTGTGTGTGTGTTTGTGTGTGTGTGTGTTGTATAAAGGGTCGTGGATAAAGCCAAAGCAATGCAAAGTAAATGCAAGGTAAACCACAAGAAAAGAAATATGTCAATTAATGTAGACTTACCTTGTATTCAATATTTCGGGGTTATGCCCCTATTTTCAAGAAATTGACGAATATATATATATGGGGAAATTTACGAAAAAAACAACACCAGACAAGGACAGGTGGAGTAAACAACAAAAGGATATATTAGTTTAACGCTCGGGAATACAGAAAATCTTTAACGTTTCGAGCTACGCTCTTCAACAGAAAGAATAAGGAGAAAACAAGGAGAAAAACACGGGGGAAAAAAATTGAATGGTTTGGTCAGCGATTAATCATGGAGTCTGATGTATATATATATGTATATGTATACATATATATGTATGTATATATATATATATATATATATATATATATATATATATATATATATATATATATATATATATATATATATATATATATATATATATATATATATATATATATATATATATATATATGTATATATATATATGTATATATATATATATATATATATATATATATATATATATATATATAAATATATATATATATATATATATATATATATATATATATGTAGATATATATATATGCATATATATATATACATATATGCATATATATATATATATATATATGCGTATATATATATATATATATATATATATATATATATATATGCGTATATATATATATATATATATATATATATGTACATATATCTGTCAACAAAACGTAGACGAAAACGTTGGGAGAGAAAATGTGTTTAGTTTTAAAATAATCATGGGCGATCTGTGAATTACGTAATATTTTCATTTGTGAGCTGAATATATCTTTAGCTTTCTGTGAAATCAAAAATGTTGAGATTTTAAACATTTCAAGAACCAGGCATAACGGTGTGGTTTAGAAATTCGCTTGCAAGTTAAAATCAACCAGTTTAGTTCTAGTGCGCCGTTCAATGGGTCTCTTTTGCTTTTGCGTCGAACGGACCACTACTGAGATGGGGTTTGGAGAACAGAAACTGTATGGAAGCCCGTCATGTATGTGTAAGCGTGTCTTTGTGCTTGTGTTTGCTTCTTTATGTCCTCGTAATATAGTAATCTAGAGAAAAGAGAACAATAGCACTAATAGCAAACTTATAATTAAGGACTTCAGCGATTTGGCTAAGTAAACTCATTAAGTGTGGAGTGGCTCCAGCATGGCCGAAGTTAAGGAGTAAGAAGTGTATTTTTCCTGGAGAAATATGTAATGGAAGAAAGGAGTTCAAAGAATTGATGTGAAGTACATACGAAATTACTAAACCTGATATTTAGTTAATCTACAAAGGATACAATAATAATATACTGAAGGAGCGATATTGAGTATGTTGTTTCTTTAATAAAAGGCATCATAGGGTTCGAATTTGTGATAATTTTAATCAACCAGATAATTGAGTTTTATCCAATTATAGGGAGATGATAGTAAATTCATAACGGAAATGGGTGTGTAGGTTTTCTATGTTAATTGTAAAATTAGGACTGGGCGTGTGTATGCCAATATTAAAACATCCAGTTTATTACTTTGAAGGAAATTGATTTTATAAATAAATGTGCCACGATATAAATGGTTGCAAATATTTTGATAATCAAGTAAATAAGTTGCATTGTTGTAAGAATAATAAGGGATGCAGGGAAGATATATTATGGCGTACGATTGTGTTATTTACTGCTAATCTTATACGGTTACTTGTAATTATGAAGGATTAAATATTTTCTGAGACGTTCACTGAAATGTAGTGCTCAGAAATATTAAACAAAAAAACAGAGACTTTGAAGGAAATCCTTCATTGCGGTACAATTTTAAAATTTAGGGAGGGAAATGATGGCATCAAGTTTGCGAAGGTTACTGGTTAGTTAAATCTCAATTTGGATTAATCCATACTTTGAAAAGAAGGGGTATGTTCGTGAACATAATTAGGTATCTAGGTAACAATTAGGGTGCGCTGAGGGTCAGCTGAAATATATAAAAAAAAATAAGTGATGTTGAGTAGCACTTAATATAGGCATCAGAAGTTATGACATTGTTTTCGTTATCTACAGTCCAAAGATAGAGTTTTGTATCTTTGTTAGAAACCAGTTCTTTCTTCAGAGGAAGTATTTAAATGATTAAAAGCTGAAGAGACATGCATACATACATATATAGGAGCATACATACACACTTACGTACGTACATACACGCATATACATGCATACATGCATACATACATACATACATACATACATACATACACACGTAGTACATGCATAATACTTATACACCAAAATTCACCTACCTTATCAGGTCTATCACTGGAATCTTCGCTTTCAAACACCATTGGCATTACCTACAATATATGTATCATCAATACCTCTAGCATTACATATGTACCTAGGATTTTCTGTCAAAGTTAGCAATCAGTGCTTTAGATGTTTATTGCGTTAAACCTCTAAAGTACCCAGTGACACGATACCATTTTCTTCTCTTATGCAACGTGAACACTTTAATTAGCAAATTGCAAATCTTCGCATGTTTCTGATCCACGCTGGTAATTTCGTCACAATCTCAAAAAACGAAAGCATAATTCTCGAGTTATGTTCTATTCATTAACGAAGGCAAGCCTGCATCAAATTTTCTCTATTAAATTTTATAATTACACTATTTTTTGAGGAAGATTTTAATTAGAATAAACTGTAATCTTAATTAAATCTGGTATTTGGAAATGCAATACCGCCAAATGAAAAAGAAAAGTACATAGCATCATTAACAATATTAATAGAAGCAAGAAATCAGGTTGGATTTCCTTAGCTTATTCAATCATGTAGGGAGGCTATATCCCAACAGAATATCACCCTGTGCTCACCTTAGCAGCATATTCATAATCCAGCTTTATGTAGAGTAAAGTCCAAGAAATAGTAACATAAATAATTATTCCCTGCAAAT
>NC_142938.1:79016760-79054260 GCF_046866305.1 Octopus bimaculoides | reverse complement strand
TACAGGGGAGAAAAAGATTGTGAGGGATTGTGTGTATATAAGTCTGTTCTTCCTGGGTGGACTTGGTGTTAAACCTTAACAACTAAGGGTGTAATATATCTCTAACGTCCATACGAAGGCCTGGAAAATATCAGGTGTTATGATCTATGAATGTAATACTGTTGTTGATATTGCTTTTGTTGCTGGTGAGTCCCAGTGCTATTCTGATTTGCCAGACTTATAATCATAGGCATTGCATCGATGATAATCCCGTGATATTTTATGTATTATCGCAATGAGATGATCGGATTTGTTATATAAATGTTAAGCTATCGTGACATAGGGTATACTCAAATTTTCCGTAATCGGTACTGGTTTTGAAGGAGAAAATAGATCTATATCTTGAAGGTATTTTATCATTTCCGAATATAAACAAGAAATAATTAATCTAGCTTGCAATAACTTTTCTATTGCTCCCTATATCTATGCAAAATGTTTGCGTATGTACCAACAGCGTTTATGCAGCAGTATCCACCAGAATTCAATGAACGTTTGGAAGGAGAAAAATTGATAGGTGAATCCTGAGTGTCAGAGACATTTTCGTTTATTCATTGTGCCATCTCTCACAAGTTATTATTCTGAATCACAAAGTAATTTTGATTTAACTATATGAGTAATGGAATCAGAAAGTGAAGAATGTTTGCGTAGAATCATATGGAATTGCGTGAACAAATGCTAAGTGTAATTTTATTTTTATTCCTGTTTGTCAGAAGATGCCTATATGTAAAGTTTGTCACTAAAATATGGATACAGCTCATCCTGGACATGTGATTTGCAGGATAATGTCGGATTGAAATGCTAAAATAGATTTACAACTACATGGTATTTAAATACCACCCTGCACTACCTTTGATCTAAGTGCCAATAGCATACTTGTCATGGACGAATGTATAACTACTGTCAAAATCGTGCGACAAAATAAGTGATGAGAATTTTGCAGAACACAGAGAAATATATATCTCCGTAGGGCTTTTGTGCTATATTCTATGAATAATTTGGCGTTAACTGGTACAGTGTGAAATATGTTCATCTTATATTTTTTTTAATAAATAATCTTTAAATCGATTATTTTATAAAATAATCCGTCATATAGATATCACGATATATCAGTCATGTATTCGGTCGCTGGCATCAATGAAAGTTTAGCAATTTTCCCCGCAATTGTTTCCCCACCGTTTCTCATCCTATTTATAAATGTTTGAAGCATATTTCTGACTTACGAAGCCTATATTTGCTTCTATTCCACTTATGCCACATTATTGGAAAACCTGATGCAATTTGCGTTCACTTGTTTGGAAAAATGTTATTCTGGTAGGCAGTCAGTCGTAATTTGGAGTTATGCAGCTTTCGCTCATTGAATGTTAATTTACAATAACAAGACAGACAGAAAGGAGAATGAATTTCAGATATTCTTATCTGACCTAAGATTCCTCTACCTACGGAACTACCACCAGAACTAGATTACCATCGCAAGAAACAGAATATCTTTAATTCAATATTTATAAAGTTGACTGCTTATACAGTTTGAAGATAAAACCACGTTTCCTATATATCATTGTACTCCGTTTAAAAGCATTAGAGTAGGGAGGTCATTCATTTACATTCAGTTTATCCACGAGGCCAACATTCATTGTTTACTTCATTAGTGTTACTTCTATGAATATGAAATAGTTTACATACTCTCGACGACAAAAATAGTCGCTAAATTTGATAATAGGTTTTGTTCTAAAGAGAAAGAAGTGCCTTACATCGAAAAATGGTGGTTTGAGCCAGTTTTCATATTCTACTTCAGTAAATGGAATCCATAGTGCTGAGAAATCAATAATTATTATATTACTGTATTGCCCGATGTCTACACAATAAAGACATATACTTACTCATATTTAAATGCATACTTATATACAGAGAAGCACATGTACACACACACACACATTAGATTTGAGCATACACTTTTATCAGAACTTATGGTAATTGATGAAAGAAAATGTTTTTGTACAGATATTACTGCCATGCCTAGTTCATATATTCCATTTGTTCAAAATATACAACTGCATAAAATCGAATATTGAGTCCGCTACAGGGACATATCCTGAGATAACGTTTTATATTAACATATCTGTGTCTTTCTGTAATTTCATTTCCAATTTGAACATATCCTGAGTTAAATCGTGGAGTTTGAAATTTCGCACATACGGTTGACTACTCTGGCTTCAGAATCAAAACAAACAAACATTGTTCTGTAATTGATAACAAGACAAAACTGCTTGCTTTATCACATTACGGAATATTTACTGCATTTTTTACTTCAAGAAGAAATATATTTTTTTACAAATATTCACAGCCTTCCAAAAACGATATCATCAAATCAATTGACCTCTAAATGCATCAAAACTGTTATAACATAATCTGAACACCATGTCAAAAAATTATCACCGTTTTCTTCGAGCATACAAAAGACAAATTTGGCTGGAACAAAATGAGTAAGACATGACATGGTAAATTTGCCTCTTCAGTTCTACAGAGTTACATCTGAAAACAGACTCATGTACATTGATATCAATTGTTAGATCACAAAATATGGCAAAAAATTTAAACATCTAGGGCAAACGACACCTGATATGAAATTAACGAAACTTTCTTAAATAAAATAAAACTCGAGATCTGCTTGAGTGACTCTCTTCCCGATATATTTAAGTACTATGCAGTTACATAGAAGAAATTCTCGAAATTAGTCATGGCTCATTTTACTCTAATTAGACATTTTTTAAAGATTAAAGATTATCAAATAAGATATTTGTGTGGGGGAAAAAATTACTTGCAATCAAACAGAGAAAAGAATATTAATTGTTAAACAATATATTTTATTAGAAAACTCAATTACAATTGTGTCAAAGGCGAGGAAAAATATCTGGGGAAAAAGTACCAATCCTCTGTCTATGTTCCAACATCTCTCAACTTCAACAACAACTATGCTGATCAGATTTTACCCCTAATGACAATACACCAGTACAAAATGATGATGTACTACTTTCAGCGTAATGATTTCAAACAGGTAAGGAGAAAATAACGAGAAGTCAGAAATTACTCATTTTATCCCAGTTACATATTTGCTTCCCACTATTTTTTACATTGACGAATTTTCTAATAGTTTGTGTCATTTATTCATTTTAGTTAGAAATTCGGCTCCATTGCTGAATCTCCTTTTTTTACAAAAAAAAAAAAAAAATTGTGAGAATTTAACAAACTTAAGCTTTTCCTTGGACAGATACTTGTATCACTTTTTTAAAAATTCTAATTGTCTTTTTTTTGTTTGATTTTGTTTCTTGTTAATCATTTTTGCGGAGAGATAAACGAACGAGAGGCTTAACGCTTTATGTTAACATATCTGTGCCTTTCTGTAATTTCATTTCCAATTTAGAATATTCTTTTTTCTTTTCAGTTCATATTAATTCATATACTTTATGTGCAGAACACATCACATTTTGTACTTATATGTGTATAACTTAGAATCGCGACGCTCAGACCAATTAAGTGAACGGTCTTTTAAACATTCACACACAATCTCACATACATACTCACGCACAAAACATATATATGTGTGTATATCATGTGTGTGTATATCATGTGTGTGTGTGTGTGTGTGTGTGTGTGCATATATCATATATGCATATGTGTATATCTATCTATATGTTTATAAGCGTGTATGTGTATATATGTGTATTTGTGTACATATGTATGTGTAGATGTATGTGATCATGCGAGTGTATATGAGTGTGAGTATGTATATATGAACATATATATTCTAAGCATATATATAGCTCTGACTTGGATATGCCCTAGCCTCTCCCACAAATAAACACAAACACACATATACACATACACACACACACACAAACACACACACACACACACACACACACACACACACACATATATAGATATGTAGTTTTCTTCATATATACATACACACATATATAAGTATATAAATTTGCAATCCCAACCGCACCCTCATCGCCGAGATACTCAGCCGTATTGCTGAGCATGATGTGACCCCGGAATTGGCGTGAGCTCTATTTGATTGGACCATCGGGCCTTGCAATGCCCCATAAAAGAGATGACCGACGTAACTGGGACGACAGCAAATGCAAAGCTACCTTCGAGTGGACTGAAAAGTTTTTTGACCAGCAACGTCTCGCCTTCCTCCGTCGCGCTTCGCAATCAGTCAGTGGTTTATGGTTCAAATAGGTGACCTCCTCATCAAACGGTACATAGGAGTGGCCCAACGCTTTGGTCTCCGCGTGTGTGAGATGCACAAATGCCATTCTCGAGCAATAATCAATGAATTCCACCTGCATCCGTTATCCTGCAGTCAAAGTGCAGGCCGTTTTTCACAACACGCTACTCTGAATAACATAAGTAGAAGGCTGTTCGGTGCGGCTGGATTCCCGTCACAACTGGAACCAGTAGATCTAAACCGCGTTGATAATAAGCGCCCGACCGAATTATCCTCTTGCTATATGAAGGAGGCAAAACCCTAATCTGCGACGCAACGTGCTGTCAGATGTTATACGGTTCCAGCTTCGCAGAGAAGAAAAACATAGACAAAGAAACCTGAATGATTGTTACTGCTTTGTGCCGCTTACCGTCGAAACCGCAAGTACTCTTGATTATACAACTCTTTACTCCCCCTACCATCTAGACTGCTATTTTTCTTTCTCCTTTTTTCCTTGGTGCCGTAGTTCTGTTTTTTGTCTTCTCGATCATTTGATATTTTATACTTTTAATTGGTCTTTCTTTTCATCTCGCAAAAATATGTTTTTGATAAAATAGGATATTTCATAATACTAATAATAACAATGATAAGAAATACTTGCTAAGTTGATAGCATATTGCTAAGAATATCGCAGAAACAGATTATACGCTTAAAAAAAAAGATTCAAAATGTCTTGCGTGTACTTATACGATAATACGTATCAATTTTTTTTTAATGTATTCAACAACATTGTAACTTGGATGTATTTAGTTCATGTAGTACAATAAGTCTCTCTTTTCCGCATTATTATTATTATTATTATTATTATTATTATTATTATTATTATTATTGTTCAGTAGTTTTATTTTTATAACGTGCTTTCACTTCACTACCGAGCGCAGCTCTGTGCGCCTTGGGTATGTGTTGTGGTTTGCTGTGGTGCTCTTATGTTTACTTTATTGAAAGTGTTTTGCGTAGAATGTGTGCAGTACCCAGTAGTGCAATTTTCTGTATGTTATATATATTTGTAAGTCCTGGTGTTTTTGTTATGTATTTGTCTGAATATTTTTTTATTATACCTTATTATTATTATTATTATTATTATTATTATTATTATTATTATTATTATTATTATTATTATTATTATTATTATTGTAGAGGCGACGAGCTGGCAGAATCGTAAGTGCGCTGGACGAAATGTTTAGCGATATTTCGTCTGGCGCTACGTTCTGAGTTCAAATTCCGTTGAGGTCGACTTCGCCTTTCATCCTTTCGAGGTCGATGAAATAAGTACCAATTAGGCACTGGAGTCGATATAATCGACTTAATCCCTTCCCCCAGAATTTCCAAGGCCCTGTGCCTAGAGTAGAAATAATGAATATCATTGTAAAGGCGGCGAGCTAGCAGAATCGTTAGCGCGCTGAACGAAATGCTTAACAGTATTTCGCCCATCGCTACGCCTAGGTTCGAAATTCCGGGCGTCAGCTGTTCACCTGCTCTGTTCGATACGTACGCAGTCTTCCGCAATGTTCAGCCTTCTTCCTCCATTTGCTTTCTTCGTGTTTAGGGTATCAGTGTCTGCATGTGGATGATGGGCTCCATGCATCATTAGGAGCTTTCTCGACTTCCTGTCCATCTCCTTTAGCTCCTCTTCTATCCACTCCAGGATTCCAAGGCCATACCCAATTACTGAGACTGCGCGTGTGTTCATTGCCGAAATCAGGTTTCTGACCTTCATCTTTGAAGCCAGTATTTTTCTCACTCCCAGCAGGTACTCTTTTTTGTCTTTTCTTTAATATCGTGGTGTTTGATTCTATATGCTTGAAGTATTCCCAGGTATTTATAGTTGGATTGAGGTTGAATTGCCTTCATCATTTAAACATTTGGCAAATATATGCCTTCTGTCCTAGCAAGCTTTCCTCACCATCACCATCGTAGCACATTTTGAGAGTTCCAATACAATGCGAAATAAAAGAAATGTTGCATAAGAACTTTTAGTATAAAAAATAACCAATGCTGGCTCATCTGAGAAATTTGCAAGCTTTTATGAACTTTAGGTAATCCATAAAAATTGTTTTCTTTGGTTCTTGAGTTGCATAATTAGTCTTTCTCCTTGTCTGTAAAGGAGTCCTGGTATTCATTGATCAATGTTCAAATTTTTTTTATTGTTGCTTTCTCCGGTTGTGTTGATTCCTCTTTGTGGTATGTCTGGTTATTAAGTATCTCCAGTATCTTTTCTTTGTAGTAATCTGTATCCATAATTACTATTGCCTCTATATATGTGTCTAGATGTTTGTCACATCCCTTGTACGGGATGAAATGGGATTTTTTCTAATATATGATACCTGTACATCACCTCTAAAGCTTCTAATATATATATATATATATATATATATATATATATATATATATATATATGCATATACACACACAAACACAATCACACATATATATATAATATATAAATGTACAGATAGATAAATGATATATAAATAAATAGATAGATTGATAGATAGATAGATAGACTGCGAGATAGATAAATAGAGTGAGAGATAGACGTGTGTGCCTGTGTGTTTTCCTTAATCATCTTACATTTCTGCAAGAAAGTTTTATGGCACTGATTTTTGTTCTCGAAAACCTAACTCTTAATGTGTAAAATGTGCAAGTTCATAGACATTATTAAGTATTATCGCATTTCAGCTTCCTTATGCGTTTTCTATTTATAAAACCTTAAACTATCAGATTATTGATCAGACTATTTCTTTCTAAGAATCTATAATTTAGATTTGTTAGATACACTTTGAACTAGAAACTTGAAATAGATTAATCTTGTCAGTAAACATTTTCTTTGACATCATCGTTAGGCTTTTTTCTTTTATATTAACAGTTAAATATAATATATAATATATGAACGCCTTTCTATAATTATATCTATAAGGGTCTCTTATGTCACTCTGATTCTGTCTCTCTTTAAATCACTCACTCACTCACTCACATTTCCTTCCTTCTATCCCTCCTCCCTCTCTAGCAAAGATGGTATGCGAAACCTTTGAAAATTACAGCTTCAATTTACTGAACGTAAATTATGCCCTCTAGTTTCTGATCACAAGAAAACATGGTTGGCAAAAATACAGCATGGAACTTACAATTTTTGACAAAACGAAGACCAAGTGTAAAATCGAAATACCAACATTTATCTTATTAGCTTAAGTAAATAATACGTTTCATTTAATCCAATGACTCATTTAGCAAAGGTTTAATCATAAATGTCAAATTAATACCTTGCTTTCTAGGATTCTGGAAGGCATCATATAAATGAACCTCGGGAGAGGGAAACAAGCAGCTATGAATGTAATTAATTTGATTTAAGGAGAGTTGCTTGTTCACTTACTTGGCATTAAATAAGGTCGTCACTTCGTGCTCTCTCAAACACTAGAACGGAAGAAAGGCCATTCATATCGGCTCCAGTTAAAAGGAATATGATATATAGCGAGATATTATTAAGGAACTGTGAACCAGAAAATATGACCGTTATATATTTTAATCGTCTTATAATGAAAACCTGGTTTCAAAGAATTACAAACTCAGTTAGTTGTGAAATGACCTCTCACTTGTTTTCAATTTACTTCTGTAAATCAAATATGATACAGAACGTAATGTCAATTTATTGTCTGAAAATATGTATAATGTCTATGTATATGTGTGTGTATATATATATATGTATAGAGTGATATATATATATATATATATATATATATATATATATATATATATATATATATATATATATATACATATATATATATATACACACAGACTCACATATGTTCATACGCCACGCCACCTACAAATGCACACACAGAGGAGGACATACCTTCACACTGATATATATATATATATGGCGGTGCTCCAGCATGGCCACAGTCAAATGACTGAAACAAGTAAAAGAGTAAAAGAGTATATATATATATATATATATATATATATATATATATATATATATATATGTACATATATATATGTATGTATATATATTAAAAAACTTACCCTAGACTTTTCAGTTTTATCTATACGATTTTTTAAAGACAAGCTTTAATCCGTCTAGTAATAATACGATTGACTTAAGCATGCCATTACTGAAAGTTTAATTCGAGTCATTATTCCTTAATCTGAAATGTCATTCTGTTTATCTCAGCACATCGACTCCCAGATGGCAACAGCTGCATTACTTTTATTTCACGTACATACCTTTATAGAAAACACTGTGTCAACGTTCTACCGTCTTCCTTCATTCTGTGTGCTGCATCAATTTATGTTTCCATTTGATTTCCACATATATTAAGAAGATTATTTAATGTTATTTTAATCCCTCATGTTTAGCTAAAATTTCTCCTATTCTATTGAAAAATTTCCGTATGATTCTAATACTTTAGAGTAAGCTGTTTCTTTTATAGTGAGTATTATGGAGATTTGTGCTAGAAAATTTAATATATGTTTTTGGCTTTTCAGAAAATATTTGCGTTTATAAAACGTCTGCTGGTGAGGTTTGTTGAACTACTACCGAAATGCATCAGGAAATTTCTTGCATGGACACCAAAAAAGAAAAAACAAACAAACAAAAAATGACAACATTGAACAAACCCTTATATTAATTAGTTCTAAACCTTAGCAAAATCACTCTCAAAAAGCCATTTATTTATACTTCGTAGTCTCTGAAACAAAAGAAACTAAATAAAGATTGAAATAAAAACATGAAAATACGTTACTCTCTATACGGGAGTATATGTCTTGTTTCTATCTTCTGAAGCGTATTAAAGGACACATTACGCCTTGGTTAGTTCTCCAGTTTTACGAAGTTAATATCTTTTAGCAGAAGTATTGTACTCAGCACTTGAATATATTATGAAAACAAACCCGTTCCTTGTTGCAGTAGTACAGTCTGGCGGTTACTTACAAGCGATTATAATTCTGCCACGTAATATCATATTCCAACAAAGTATTGTAAATCGACAGTTTAAACATTAGGGTATATTTATCGGATAGAGATGTCGAAGCACCAGGGACTAGATACAAACTTCCGACATTTTGGCAAAGTTTTGTGTAATATTTGGGCATTTTCACGTATTCGTTATATCATAAATGATGACTTCCAACATGACGATGTAATACATGAAATTAAGTAAAGAATTTTTCATTTTTGCATGTGTCACCTATTTAGAACATCACAATAGTTTTCAAGTAAATATTCACATACTTTGAATAAAATAAATTACAACTTACAATAATAGAAATAATATATTTCGAAATCTCTCAGAGAGATTTATGCAGTAGCAGCACAATAAAGTGATAGTATGTTGTCAACTTGATGAGTAACATTATTCCCTTTTATGGGAGTGTCATATTAAGTTGACAACATACTAACTTACAACAATGCTTCAATTGTAATAAATAAAATTAGGGCCGAGTAAGGTTACCGTGCTTATGGTGTATTTGAATCAACGTGCCTTAGTTAAAACATTAGCGTTTGATCTTGTACTGTCTAATAAACTTATTATTAAGATTTTAAAAGGCGGTGAGATGGCAGAAACGTTAGCACGCGATCGAAATGCTGAGCGGTATTTCGTCTGTCCTCACGTTCTGAGTTCGAATTCTGCGGAGGTCGACTTTGCTTTCATCCTCTCGGGGTTGATAAATTAAGTACCAGTTGTCTATTGGGGTCAATCTAATCGACTAGCTCCCTCCCACTAAAAGCAATTTCGGGTCTTGTGCCTAGAGTAGAAAAGATTATTAAGCCCTTAAGAGGATAAGGCGGCGTGCCGGCAGAAACATTAGCACGCCGGGCGAAATGCTTAGCGGTATTTTTCTGCCGCTACGTTCTGAGTTCAAATTCTGCCGACGTCGACTTAGCCATTCATCCTTTCGGAGTCGATTAAATAAGTACCAGTTACGTACTGGTGTCAATGTAATCGACTTAATCCCTTTGTCTGTCCTTGTTTGTCCCCTTGATGTGCAGCCCCTTGTGGGCAATAAAGAAATAAGAAACGTTAGCACGCCGGGCGAAATGCTCAGCAGTATTTCGTCTGTCTTTACGTTCTGAGTTCAAATTCCGCCGATGTCGACTTTGCCTTTCGAGTCGATAAATTAAGTACCAGTTGCGTACTGGAGGCGTTCTAATCGACTGCTCCCTCCCCCAAAATTTCGGGCCTTGTGCCTAGAGTAGAAAAGAAGATTTTAAAAGTTTACAATTAGCAATGTTACAATCATCAAATGAAGTAGATTCCTGGCAAGTGACATTCTCACTTAATGAATTAGTTGAGCAATCAAAGATTCAATTATTGCATTCGAAAAATTCAAATCTGAAAATTTTAGAAATATTCTGATTTTTAGGCATATTGATTCCTTAAACATCCTGAAATCCTCAAGTACAACATGTGTTACTTTAGGAAAGTAACACATTCAGATTACAGAATGCCCGTGCATATTTACAGATGCTATTAAGTTTCAGTAACAAATATCTAGAAATGATAGTCACTTTATCTGATTGCTTTCAGAGATTCATCCTTTATGTATTAAACATTTATACCGAAGAACACCTTGCATGTAAAGACATGTATCTTCAAAGGGATGTAACGTAGAGCTACCTGTCATCTTTCCTGATATGGTTGGCTTTACTTCTTTTATGAGACATTGAACAAGTATAACATGATGAATATCACACGTCTATATTGAAAGAAGGCGGTGAGCTGGCAGAATCTTTTGCAGTCCGAGTAAAATGCCTAGTGGCACTTCGTCCGTCTTGATATATTCGGTTCAAATACCATCAGGGTCGACTTTCAGCATTTTGGGACAGATAAAATAAATACCAGTTGAGTATTATTGGAGTCGATTAACTCCTCATCTTGAATTGCTGACCCTCGACCAAAATCTGAAGCCAATAATTTATTCTTTTCTATTCTAGGCTCAAGGCCCGGATCTTTTTCTGTGTGTGTGGGGGGGAGCAGTCGATTAGATCGACCTCAGTACGCAAATGGCACTAAATCTATCGACCATGAAAGGATGAAAGGCAAAGTCTACCTCGGAGAGATTTGATCTGAGAACGTAAAAACAGACGAAATACCGCCAAGTATTTCGCCCGGCGTGCTAAAGTTTCTGCTCGCTGGCCGCCTTAAAAATTATTCTTTTCTACTCTAGGCACAAGGCCCGAAATTTTGGGAGTGAGGGGGCCAGTCGATTAGATCGACCCCAGTACGCAACTTGTACATAATTTACCGACCCCGAAAGGATGAAAAGCAAAGTGGACCTCGGCGGAATTTAAACTCAGAACGTAACGGCAAACGAAATACCGCTAGGCATTTCGCTTGGCGTGCTAACGTTTCTTATTTCTTTATTACCCACAAGGGGCTAAACATAGAGGGAACAAACGAGGACAGACAAACGGATTAAGTCGATTACATCGACCCCAGTGCGTAACTGGTACTTAATTTATCGACCCCGAAAGGATGAAAGGCAAAGTCGACCTCGGCGGAATTTGAACTCAGTCATTTAAAAACTCAATTATGTATACTCTTGCATTTAATCTCGACTCTTTCTTTTCAAACAATATTGGTATACAAAATTCGTACCCACAGACCTTATGAAAACTAGCTGGAAAAGACGATTTCCTGGGGTCAAAAAGCAGTAACATAGTTCTGGATAGAACAGCCCCCTTATGTTGGCAAATAAACTTTACCGATACCATTAATAATATCGATGATAATAATAGGAAAATCCGTAAGCCTCTGATTTGCAATAGGATGCACTACCGAAAGGCAGATCGTCTTTCCCTTCCCGGAGCCCAAGGAGGTCGAGGTTTGATCCAGTTTGAAATCTCTGGCAAAACCGCCACAACTGGACAGTCAAAATATCTTGAAACCTTTAACGACGGGAAGCTTGAAGCATCTAACTCGCTGGAAACTTCGGAGAAACGCAAGAAGCTTCAATCTGTCATCAAGGAGAGCAAAGAATTTACTAGTGAGTTTATGCATAATGCCCAGGTTGAACAGTATGATGTAAGTGCGGCAACTGTTGTAGCAAAGAAGGTGAAATCAACGGCAGTCACCTTCCCTGTCCAGTCATAGTGAATGTACTTTCTAGTTTGATTGGGGTAGGGTAAAACATTTTGTCCCATTTGACGAGCTTAAGTTGTGCACGGATCATTTATACCTGAAAGAAAATAACGACAGTGTTTAATGGTAAGATCAATATGTATGTATGTATGTATGTATGTGTGTGTGTGTGTGTGTGTGTGGAGGCGCAATGGCCCATTGGTTAGGGCAGTGGACTCGCGGTCATAGGATCGCGGTTTCGATTCCCAGACCGGGCGTTGTGAGTGTTTATTGAGTGAAAACACCTAAAGCTCCACGAGGCTCCGACAGGGGATGGTGGTGAACCCTGCTGTACTCTTCCACCACAACTTTCTCTCACCCTGACTTCCTGTTTCTGTTGTTCCTGTAATACAAAGGGTCAGCCTTGTCACACTGTGTCACGCTGAATATCCCCGAGAACTACGTTAAGGGTACACGTGTCTGTGGAGTGCTCAGCAACTTGCACGTTAATTTCACGAGCACGCTGTTCCGTTGATCGGATCAACTGGAACCCTCGAAGTCGTAAGTGACGGAGTGCCAACAACATGTATGTATGTATGTATGTATGTATGTATGTAAAGTTCAGTAAAGCTGAGCTTATGAGTAATCTTCGTAGTCATAAAGCAAGACCGATGATTGACTACCAGGCCGCTGGTGATGATGCTACACACCATACTAATCATGTCTGTCGGGCATGTGGAAGGGAGGAAAAGAGGGTAGCGAAAGAAACCAGCGCTGTAGAAAATATAAATACAGATTCTAAAGCCTATAGTTTTGAAAAAGAATTTGCTTCACTACGGGACAAGTTAGGAAGAAAATGACTCACAAATTGTAGATCCCCAGAGGAGAAATACAAAAGTGTTTCTACAACTCTGTTGCGATGCTTATAAATAGCTATGCATAATGAATTCTTTGGTACAACAACTCTACACAAAGAGATGGCATTTGTCAAAAACGTCGAAATGGAGGAAACTGATGTAATGTCATCCACTGATGAAATGAGTTTACACTCAGCCATAGGCTTTGATGGATTCCCAGCAATCCTCCCAAAGAAATGCGAAAGGACTCTAACAAAACCTCTACAGATCCTCTTCCAAAGCTTCTTCGGCAGCCAACTCAGAGACAACTTGAGCTCCTAATGTCTAAGGTCCCAGATGAACCCACATCACAGCAAGAAAGTCAAAAGGGGACAGCAATGACGAACACCCACCTTCATCAGAAGCCAGTTATTATGAATGGTCATTGAAAAGGTGATAACACTGGTGGTGCTCTAACATGGCCACAGACTTTGGGCTCAAACGCACAAAAGAATAAAAGAATACGAGGACAATTTCAATTTATTGAACTGAATATTTTTCTTGTCTGTTTGCATAAGTGACTAGGTACAGCATCCATTAAATAATTTATCCGAAATCATGCTATTGGTCAAATTGAGTTATTTCCTTTAGATCATCATATTTAATTTTAATTAAGCAAATTATTGCAGTCGCAAAATTCGTAATTCTTATGCTACATTTTCGGATGAACAAAATAGGTCTGAATTTGACAATAGTTCGCTGACGAAATCCATTAAATTACGAAACATGTCTTTAATTGTCTACTTACCTAATAACAAATATAATATTTCTCCTTAGTAATTTAATTTTTTCTAAATTCTTAATTTTCTCAAGTTATTTCCCATTTTTCTTTGTGAGTCGCCTACAATTCTAAATCCCCAGTTATAAATAGCTGGTGACATTTACTCTTTCATCCATTCTACTACAACCATTCTCCTCACCTGGTTAGGATATAGAAAAAATACAGAATAATTTTTGATAATAAAGAAACAAATTCAGTCTACTTACCTATTGTGTTGATACTGATGTTATAGTGAGCAGCCTTACAAAGTGTGAAGTTGAGATCAAAGCGTTTCTTGGAATTTATCGCCAGGAAGAACGTAGACAGTGATGTTGGTTGACCTACCAATATTTTACCCGGTTTCATGTCAGTGGCATTGGTCATGTAGTGGTAGCTGGCCGGACTTGGGTGACTGTTATTATATGCACCATACATAGTGACCTCACCAAACTGGACAGTCACCTGGAAAGAACAAAAATGGTTTAACATACAGGGTATCGTTAGGTTCATTCGACTGATTGGTTTAGAAAAGGAGTCCAAACTTGGTCCCATAAATCTCCTCCTATTGCGTCTTCTGCTGCTGCCACAACACCATGCTCTCGAAAGTAGCGATTTGCATACCAACCGCACGAAAGCACCTCCCGTTACCTTCCCTGTCACACATTCTATGTCTAAACCGCACTTTTCCTACACTAACTACCAAGCCCAAACATTAACCGACCCAAAACAACAACAACAACAACAACAAAAAAGCAGTCCAGTTCACGATGTTCTGGAATATTCGGCTTACCGTGATTATTGTAAACGAGTTGGTCAAGATAACGGTGGTGACGTTCAGAAATTGTTGTTTTGTTCCGGTACTGTTATGAAAACTGTTATTTGTTAGATTTGTAGTGTTTTTAACGCGGATGGATCCTGAAAAGAGATTATGGAAAGAGAATCATGCACAATTACTTGACATACAAACACACACTCACATAAACAGAATTATATGAGATGAGCAGTTTTCTGTTGAGACAACCGTAGCAGGTTTCTTGTGTCTATGACTCTTTGGAAAATGCTTACCCAGCGGTAGGCAGACCCTTTTCTATATTACTCATAACATGAAAGGAAAAGGAACAAAACCACTTGATGTTTTTGGATCTCTTCGTGGATTCGGATTGTGAGATGTGCTTAGTGTATGAATTTTTCTCTCTGAAGCTGCCATTTTCTTGAAGTATATTGTATTAAATGGCCTCACTATCGAAAATATTGTTGGACGTGTAAAGGTTAGACATTATTCTAACTTCTATAAGATATGAGTTTTATAGAACAGTGACAGGGGTGTTTGATTATTTGTCCAGTTTAATCATTTTACAGCACACAACACCAAATCATTCTGCACTACACAAGAGCACACAACTCTATTCTACTGTTCTTTATTATTTAAAACTACTCACAACATTAATTACAACTTTGATACAATCAATAATGTGGAGGCGCAATGGCCCAGTAGTTAGGGCAGCGGACTCGCGGTCATAGGATCGCGGTTTCGAATCCCAAACCTGGCGTTGTGAGTGTTTAGTGAGCAAAAACACCTAAAGCTCCACGAGGCTCCGGCAGGGGATGGTGGCGAACCCTGCTGTACTCATCCACCACAACTTTCTCCCAGTCTTTCTTCCTGTTTCTGTTGTGCTGTAATTCAAAGGGTCAGCCTTGTCACACATTGTGTCGCGCTGAATATCCCCGAGAACTACGTTAAGGGTACACGTGTCTGTGGGGTGCTCAGCCACTTGCATGTTAATTTCACGAGCAGGCTGTTCCGTTGATCGGATCAACTGGAACCCTTGTCGTCGTAAGCGACGGAGTGCCAACAAATAATCAATAATAATAATAATAATAATGACACGCCAAAGTCAGAGCTTAAATTTGTTGAAATAGAAGCTAAATCTTATTTTTACGAAAACAACACATTATATAATGTAATCCCAGATATGCCATGTTTGCGAAAAAGAGACGGGAATTTGCCATCACATTTAGAGGATATTTGACCATAGGGCTGATCAATCAGGTCGCTTAGAGCTTTGCAAAAACAACGACGATGAGGACAACAACAGCAACAACAACAAAAGCCAATCAATGACGACAGTTAGTTGACGCCAGACTTACCATCACAGGATCCAGATCGAATTTCCCTCACAATAAAATCAATTTCATTATAATGTTTCAAGTTGATGAAATGCATACAGCTGGGGGGTGTTGCTGCCGCAGTTAACTCAGACAATCTTGGATTGACAACTCCAATTGTAAATATAATGAACCCATCATCTTTCAGTTTTTGAGCTGCCGCTACTGTTCTCCTTTCATTATTTGACCTTCCATTTGTCACCAAAACTAAAACTTTTGCAGCAGCAGACTTTCTTGTATTTGTAAAGACACTGCTACCTGCTTTGTAAAGAGCGATGGCCGTAGCAGTACCACCACCATTGTAAGATATAGCGTTAATAGCATTCGTTACTGCAGCTTTCGTATTGTGAGTTCCTAAGCCAAATATTACGAGAGGACTGCTTGAAAATCTAACCACTGCTACACGTGTTTCCGATGGGCTAATGTCTAGATTATTCACAATATTCTTCAAAAATGCTTTAGTCTTCGCAAAGTCGGCTGTTCCAACGCTTCCGGACGAGTCAATAAGAAAAGCTAAGTCCATCTGGGCACCGGTGCAATCTGAAAAGATATTTAGAATTAAAATCAATTGTTACATCTAAAACCCACACGCGAACGTTTATTTGTAAATAATAATAATAATAATAATAATAACAATAATAATAATAATAATAATAATAATAATAATAATAATAATAATAATAATAGACCAGATATAGTTGTCAAAGATCATGAAGAAAAAAATGCTTTCTAATTGATGTATCAATACCAGCAGATGACAACAGAAAAAAGATGGTATAAACACACGCCAGAAAAGGTCACAGAAAACGAGAAAGCAACCATACTCTGGGATATGCCAATACACACAGATAGAGAAATTAAGGCAAATAGACCAGATATAGTTGTCAAAGATCATGAAGAAAAAAAAATGCTTTCTAATTGATGTATCAATACCAGCAGATGACAACGTTTCTCTAAAAGAAATGGAAAAACTTTCAAAATACAAAGACCTGGAAATAGAGGTAACTCACGTCCGTATATGTAAGTATACTGTTTATATACATGTATTTGTATTTATGTACTTGAGTATATTCCACCGATGAAGGCAAAGCATTATTATTTATGCAAAGCCAGAAATCCTGGATCTGGAATTATCTTATTTTTACTGGTTTATTTGGTCTTCGTCTTCGCTACTCGTGCTATGTGGACATTTATTGTGGTTTTAGAGTCAGAATTTGACTGCCATTTTTCAGCGTGGTGGTATCTCTTAGATACCCTGTATTATAATTTTAAATAATTATTACCTTTGATGGTTTTTATTCCCATGCTGACCACTTGATAAGATAAATATTTTAAATATCGATCTTATCCTTATTTATATATATATATATATATATATATATATATATATATATATATATATATATATATATATATATATATATATATATATATATATGTATTTGATGATGATGGCCGTCCACTCGTGACCGAGGAAGACCATTGCCGACCTTCAGGAACATTGTGCGCTCTAGGACTAACTTATAATTTGCATTTGCGGCTCCGTTGGTGGCTAATGAGCCCTGCTCTTGACAAGCATACACGACTGCAAACATTGCAAACCAAGCTTTCCCCATTCACTATACGAGCCGTGCGCTTTCGCGCAGCTCGCTTAAGTTCTTCATGCTGGATACATGCTCTCTCAAAAGTGTCGATCCCCTCATTAGCCTGCTTCCACTATCCGTGGCGATGACAGGCATTGTTCTCCCAGTCAGTGTGCTGCATATCACAGGCCTTTAATGAAGACTTGACACAGTCCTTAAATCGGGATTCCATTTAACGCCTCATTTTGGCATTGAAAGCTATACCACCCTCGTGAGGACCACGTAATACTTTACCTTGGTAATCAAGGGCCCACGGCTATTACCCCTATGTCAAAATATCTGATGAGAGATCGGCATGGAAAGATCGGGTGGGCGCTTTCAAGAAACAGCTTCGCCTCCTCCCGTCCCAGGAAAATCCCCAAAAGGGGAAGATCTATCGAAGGCATTCCATTCACCATTGAAAAGGTGATGTATGTTTATATATATATACACACACATATATATATATGTATGTATGTACATGTATATATATATGTGTGTATATACCTATATATATGTGTGTGTGTATATATATATACATATATATATATATATATATATATATATATATATATATATATATATATATATGTATGTGTGTGTGTGTGTGTGTGTGTGTGTATGTATGTATGTATGTATGTATGTATGTAGGTATGTATATACGTCATCACGTATTAAATATATTACCGCAAACTTACCTGTAATTTTTTATGCAAATAGCGTCTATTTACTTTGATACTCATTTATCATTATGTCAGTAAATATGTTTGGAAAATGTAAATAATATAGATATTGATTAATATCGTTTTATTTCTTTCCTAATACAATATTTATTTCTACTTAGATGTTTAATAGTGCGTATATTAAATATGATATCATTAACTGGCGTTATTTCCCACGAAAATGGCGTTTCTGAATTATTTAAAGCATGAGAATAAATCTATTTCCTAACGTCATTATATTTACAACGTTAAATATTTATCATTTAAGTACTCTATACATTGTGAAATGTCTACTTTGTGCATATATTAGCAACCTTTAGATCTACCCCTCACCAACCTCTTGCTCAACACATCTCCATGCCGATCAACGCTTTGCGTTTCTCAGTATTTTACGCAGATAATTCTATTTCACACCACTGCTACGAACTCTCTTCAGTTCGTAACAATTTCTATCAGTTCACATATATGTATGTGTGTGTGTTTGTGTCTATGTACAAAGGTGTGCTTAAGACAATCTGGTTTTCAAGGTGTCACGATACGCCTGCTTGAAGGCCCAACCTTCCGGCTACCTTTACAGGGCTTAGTTACAACTGAATGATTGTTGCAATAAGTGTGTTGATCTGAGAGGTGAATATGTTGAATAAAATCATCAGTAATTCCTGTATTCTCTGTGACCCAAAGTGAGGAACGTTTCAGCACCCCCTCGTATACACACACACACACACACACACACACACACACACACACACACACACACACACACACACACACACACACACACACACACACACACATATATATATATATATATATATATATATAAAAAACTATATTATAATATATTATACTGTATAAAGACGAGCATCCATTTCCTTTTATCTACTGCTCAGAAAACCCCTTTTCAAAATTTTTATAACCTTGTCATTTCAAATATTAGCACTACTGCAACCACGTAAGCGACCAACTCGACAAGTTTGACAACAAATAATAAATGCTTCAGAAAAGTTAAGTCTTGTTGTGTTTTGGAACGGCTACTATGTGTCTTTCACGATGTAATATCTTTAGTTCCAGCAGACAATCTAGAGCTCAGTCACTTTCCAGTTGAATACTTCTTCGAAATTGCCAGCTTACATACCTGACCAGCATATCTTCGAAACTACTATTGTAATTTACTGCTAACACACACTATTAATATACGATAAACTAACATCCTTGAAAAAGCTTCATATGTTGAGCTTTCTCTACACAATCTATATTTCAACCGCGAGGTCTTTAATTCAAAGTAGTTCGCATGATGGTCCCGAGCACAACAAAGCACCACCTTCTCCAAATTTTATGTTCTACGTCTTTTGTAAGATACCTCTTCATGTCGAGTATGTAGCTTTTCTGTTTAGTTTTTCAGTATACATAAGATTTCAGTTTGGTTGATCAACTGGAGGTTAGCTACTTTACCATGGGTATCTGTTTAGAAACAGATATATAAGTACGGAGTTTGAAATGCCAAACAGATTCCATATAGGGTAATGATGTAATGATGCAATGATTATACGAATAATGACAATAACATTATCACCCATTCATCTTAGTTCTATTTCTTATTTGAACAGCAAATTCTCTAAAAAGACTTTTGAGAAACTTCGTCTTATATATGAGAGCATATCGTTCCGTTTGACATTCGGTTATCAGTAGAAGTAACCTCTATAGCTATCTAGCACCCAAGGTCTCCTCCCTTCTTGTTTTGCTGAATGCTTTTAGCAATCTCTTGCATGCTTTTAGCAATGCCACATGTTAAGATAACTTCTTTAAAACATTAACCTCAAATCAAATTCAAAGCCAAATTTTAAAGACGGAAACAACATACCCAAAGTGCGTTTACATTATATTTACGCTGCATTATGGAGTAGAATATTCTAATCGGTAATTTGAATAAAAAGTTCATGTTATATAAATATATTTCAATTCATATACGCACATGATTTTCTGAAAACAGTTTGTGGTGTATATTCATATTAACTTTGCAATATCTAAATAGATAATCGTATATCACGCCATTAGTCATGCATTACGCCATTTTGAAAAAAATATCATTTTGTGGATAGTCTCTATCTCTGTGTGTATTCAGTGAAAGACGATTCGGGGCTTCATAGCTTCAAATCTCTTCATAAACTGGATGAATAAAGTTGTTGTATGGGTGAAATATAAATATTTTAACCGTAACAAAGGTTTAAATCTATTTTCTGGCTACAAAGATACTGAAGTTTGCATAGCTCTAAAGCTATCTCCATGTTACTGAGTAAAATGAATAAATGAATTTATTGTTTAATATACCTTGATTTCCTATTGCGATTGGATATTACATTAGTTCTTCCGGTATTTCTCGACTTATTTCTAAAAAAGCTAGTTTTGGTCTCGCATTAATCTTAATTTTCCATGTCTTGCGAGCCATTAACTCATTAAACCAGAGATTATCCCTGTTGTTATGGTTTATAAGCAACCGGGCTCGCATTGTTATTACCTGAACGGGGAGCCACTTCTTCATCGCAGAATTAACCCCTAGCTCTTAATAATACTAGTTTTTAATTGGATATTTCTCTACTATACGTCTATTGTTATTAATTTGTATATTTATGATAAATATCACATCTCTATATTGAAAGAAGGCGGCAGAATCAGAGTGACATAAGAGACCCTTATAGATATAATTATAGAAAGGCTTTCATATATTATATATTATATTTAACTGTTAATATAAAAGAAAAAAGCCTAACGATGGTGTCAAAGGAAATGTTTACAGACAAGATTAATCTATTTCGCCCGCCGTGCCAAAGTTTCTGCCCGCTCGCCGCCTTAAAAATTATTCTTTTCTACTCTAGGCACAAGGCCCGAAATTTTGGGAGTGGAGGGCCAGTCGATTAGATCGACCCCAGTACGCAACTTGTACATAATTTACCGACCCCGAAAGGATGAAAAGCAAAGTGGACCTCGGCGGAATTTGAACTCAGAAAGTAAAGACAGATGAAGTACCGCTAAGAATTTCGCCCGGCTTGCTAAAGTTTCTGCCAGTTCACTGCATTAGGGAACCAATAATATATTGATTAGTTGACTATAAGCACTCTAAGATACACACACACACATAATCACTCTTCTCTGAGAAGAATTTGGTCTCGCTTCAAAGTGATAAATATTGCAAAAAGGTACCGGAAAATAATTTTGTTATCGAAATGAAATATTTCAAAATATTGTATAAATATCTGTTATTTTACCAATACTACAATATATTTTTTGTCCAACATATATTTTCTCTTTGTTATTTTATACATTCAAATTTAACGAATTCTAAGCATGTAGGTAAAAATGAAATTACGTAGTGATACCACATGTGCAAAAAGATCAACGAAGTTAATATTGTTTATAATATTACGTAAGAGCAGATTATAATCTTATCGGGTTCACACTTACAAAAAATAAACATTGTTGGTCGTTACCCAGGGAAAGAAAAACAAATACAGTAATTTTATTTGCACGTGTACAAGTACTTATTTCTACATCTTCCCTCTGCAATTTATTGAACTAGTCGGTCTAAAAGGTGGGACAATTATAACTCATAATGATATTTAACAGCAGTTCAAAGGAAATATGAAACGGCAGTTTATACGTTATATAAGTAATGTAAAACAGTTAAAAGCATTGCAAAACAATTTTACATCAGTTACGTAATGTTTCCAGAGCAAAGGAAAGCTACCAGTGAGTGTCAGTACTGCAAAGTAGTTAACGCTTATTTGAACTAGACAGTAATAATAAACAAGCTAGTTAAATATGTTTGTAGAAATGTGTATGCACAAATGTTCATGAGTCAATGTACATTAAGACCTTCCTGTATAGAAAAGGTGTTATAAAATGCTACGTCAGAATTATAGTTTCCCTTTTTTAGGAAGAAAGGAGAGAAATAGTAATATACTCTTTACGGGAAATGGCGGAAATAATTTATCGTTTTGGGCATTTGTTCAGCTAAGCACGCGTTTCGAATAGAGACCAAGTGTTTGAAGTTGAGATTTAGTTGCTTCTATGGGTGAAGCATTAATCACAAGCTTCAATGGTTAATAAAAGTCTTTTAATCCACAATGTGAATTTCTGGGTGTCAAGAAAGAATGGTATCTTTGGTGGGGACCCTAACTGTTTCTTTCCTGGACTCCTTAGCGCGTGCGCTCCCACCTAGCTCTTGCTCGTCTGAGCATCTAAAACTGTCTAAGTGTAGAGGTGCACAGCTAACTTGATAATGACATTGACAATCCGGTTGAACTAATTTGATGGAAGCAGATGTGCTTGCCATCTTAAATAGTTGAAGATTATATAAATTAAAATAAACATAGACTTTAAAGTCAATTTTTGAAGGACAGAAAAGCAATAACGAGGAATGTTGCTGTGAGACGATTACTGCAGTGCATGCCGGGACACGTCTACCGCTCAGTTCATTCTACTGCATCCTGTTTTTTTCCCGTTAGTCGTCTGTTGCTACTGAACCAGAACGCCATGATTCTGGTCAAGCTCTATGGCTATGAGAGAGAGAGCAGCTAACTAACAAGTGTGCATACACCCAAACTAGATCTGTGAACCTGTACAGAGTTCCATGAAACATTGGTGTCATTCTCTGTTGGACTAAGGCAGAAACGGAATTTAACCTATCCTGCGAGAATAAGTTGGCCATTTTTAGGACGACTCTTTCGAGAGTTTGTTTTTTCTTTCTTCGGTAACATAGAAGGAACGGCGCAATATATTGTAGTATCAATAAGCATCTGTTCCTATTATTAATGTTTATGCCATGTACGGGCGTTGTTTTAGTAGCTGAACATCATTTAGTTATTGAATATAATTACAGAAAAGGCCAGTTCTTAAGTAAAAAAATAACTTAGGAAAATTAGTCTTTTTCTTTAATAATCGAAATTAAATGTCAGCGTAGCCATTCCGGAGGTGATTACAAACTTTCGTTGTAAGAGTGATATTTTAAGTTCTTGTGTTATATTATAACTGCGTTACTCCAAAACGTGATATTCAGACACAATTAGCCATGATAGATGATTATATTATAACTAGAAGAAAAGGTAAATACGAGATGATCAGTACGATAATTGAATATACGGAAAATCATAATCTTTAGACTAATGTCTCTGAAATGAAAATGATGTTATTATTTACAATGTGGTAGAATTGTTAGTGCGCAGGATAAGGTGATAGGCAGCATTTTTTCTAGTACTTTACATTCTGAGTTCGAATCACGCCGAAGTCGACTTTCGCTTTCATCCTTTCGGAGTTGGTAAAATAACGTACGAATCAAGAATTGGGGTCGATGTAAGCAACCAAACCATTTTCTTAAAATTGATGGCATTGTGCCAAATTTTGAAATAATTATTTAGTGTATAATTGGGAAGGTTCAAAGTGGAAAAGTCACATTTTCTCACTAAATGTACTTCCATGATATCAGCAACAATAGTGAACAAAAATCGAAGTAATGATAACTGTAAAATAGAATCCATTTAAAAATGTGAAATTTTACTTTTGAAATCAAATGAATAAATGCAATGGGTTGTAAATAGAAAAAAATGTGCAAAGCAGAATTTATATTTTTTCTCGTTCGAAACCTCTAAATGACTACAGATTGGTGACCTATCATCGTACATTTTTAGATGCGCCAGGATAAATTTGCCATGGTATAGATATCACATTACAGATTATTGAGAAGGCAAAAATCTTTCGGAAGTATAGAAATAACAAACTAATGTCGCATATTTCACGATATTTGCGGTGTCAGCCGTGACCAAACATACCCTAGTCAATCGTCTTCTAAACGTGTTTATTCTGTCTTTTATCCGATAGTAATTAAGATTATAATTTCAAATGCTTCATTTTCAAAATGGTGAAATAGATTTAGGAGATTCAGTTATTCTTTTCTGTCACATCGGGTGAGCTTGCAGAGGCCTCCCTCTATATATTGATTTTATGTCATAAGTCTTCATATAAAATAAAATGTTCAGAAATTATTTGTTTTACCATATTACTGAAGAACTCTGATATTTATTAAAAATGGTAAGGAACAAAAAAATATATGAATAATAATTTCCAATATAAAATTATTTCAAAAGCAAGACAATACAATTTGGAGTTGGAGAATGCTTATTTCAGAACACTGCAAAATTTGTGACCAATGAACTTAACGATTATGGCGGCCTTGAAATGGTCTAGTGCTGCATTTAGTGATCGATTTTACTGCAGATTTCCCAACTGATATACCAGTAATTGTTAAAGAGGCATCAGAGGGGCATGTTACATGACATATTGTTGAACTAAGATAAATGTAATCATGCGATTTATAATTATTATATTGAATATCCATTTCAAACACTATAGTATTGATTGTACTACTGTTTGGTCTAGTGGCTAGACTCTTGTGCTCCCGATAATTAGGTCGTGAGTTCGGTCTTTGGATCGGGTAGTGTTTTGTCCCTGAATAAGGTACTTCATTCATGTAGCTCCTGCTTCGAATACTAGAGTACATAATACTCCACCCTGTCACTCGGTGTCATGGCGTTCAAGTGTGGTTATTTCTACTCCATAAAACTCCGGTCACACGAGTTTGTAGGCTTGAGGCAGCCATAACTGATCTTTGACCTACATTTTGTGTTGTAAAATTTATTCTTCAAACAATCGTGGTAGTGCATCTTACAGAAAAATCAGGATTCAAAGGAATCTTATGTGCCAGATCATAATAACAGGTCCATATTCATTAACTCCGGTAGATTAGCTAGCAAATTAGTGAAAGCTTCAATTATACAACCGGGAATATATATATATATATATATATATATATATATATATATATATATATATATATATATATATACATATATATATATATGTGTGTGTGTGTGTGTGTGTATGTATGTATGTATGTATGTATGTATGTATGTATGTATATATATATATATATATATATATATATATATATATATATACATACATACATACATACATACATACATACACACACACACACACACACACATATATATATGTATATATATATATATATATATATATATATATCTTAAAAGGTTGAATGCGAGTTCGTCGTTTAATTGGAGTAATTTCCAAAGATTTCTAAAGTTGTTTCTTCCTACTTTACTTTTGAATCGACTGGTGTAAATTAGTGTAGATATGAAAACTTATATAGAAATATTAAGTATATGATTTAACTTATTAAATACATTTCAGCAAATTTATTCATATTTATGTAAATGGAGGACATTAGATTTTGAAATGGATTATAGTTTTTTTTTTTCATTTTGCTATACAATTTGTTTCGTAGAGAAAGACAGAAATATTCTTATTTGAAAATCTGAGTTGTTAGAAAATACTCGTCGGAAGCTTAGTTAGTAATCGCCTTGTAATGTGGTCCTGGAGTCATGTCCATCCTAAACAAGATTAAAAATATATAAATAGGATGTTAATATATATAATAATATTAAAATTTTAAAAGCTGATATTTTCTCTGTAAATTGCTATATATGAGCTAACCTAAACATCCGTAAATGCAGCAAATTAACAGGTGGGGCTGTATTTTTAGGATAGAACATCCAAATAAGGTGATTTCGAACACCAACCTATGTAATTCTAACGTCCTTTTAGTTTTTATCTCAGCTACCGACGAATACTTTCTAACAACTCAGATTTTCGATTATGAATATATCTGTCTTTCTGTACAAAACAAATTGTATAGCAACATGATTAATAAAAACTATAATCTATTTTAACATCTAATCTCCATTTGCACAAATATGAATGAATTTGTTGAACTGTGTTCAATAAGTCAAATCATATACTTAATGTATATATATTAGGGAAAAGCAATTAATAAAATTCAATAGCAGCTTGTATAGAAATAACACACGGCGGTTCGATAGTAGTAGTCTTAGATGGGACTTAAGTGTGACCTGTTTACAAAATTCTCTTTATTCAGAAAGTAAAAACTGGAGAAAATACGAATAACCTCTATTTCTCTATCTACATATCTGAGATCTTGTTCCAAAGGCTTGTAAAAATAGGAATTTGTACAATAATATGATCATATCACAATATTAAAGTTAAAAAGTTAAAAAAAAGAAACAATATTTCGTACTTGCCATTGTTATTTTAATTGTTATCAAATATCTTTTTTCTAGACGTATAAAATATTTCTTTGGATATTTGTTTTTACGTTGTTGCTATTATTATCATCCATATAAAATTGTAAAATATTTTTTAAATAAAACATTTTTGAGAATAAAAGACTGATTTAATTTTCAAAAAAATTTCATGAATCAAATAGTTTTTGAAATATGAAAAAGTTACAAAGGAATAATAATTATGTTAGTAAATACTTCAGACATTTAAAAAAAAAAAATTTTAATGCCTGTAGTGTCTAAATTATAGAAAATACTGTTTTGTAGGAATGAAAGCAACAGCACAAAGATTAATGATCCTCGTTCTTATTCTTCCCGTTCATTTTTCAACATTTCAAAGGGAAATATTTCGAAATAAAAGACACTTTTAAATTAATGAATTGATAATCATTTGCATACGTTCTGAACTGGGTGGGGATTGCATTAACTTAGAATGTCAATAGATTCTAAACCATTAAGATATTCTTTATTTTCTTTTCAACATTGAAACAAAAGAACACTGATAACATATTGATATTTTAATAGAAATATTCATGTTATAGAATAAAAAAACATTGCTTGCATTTTTTTTTTATTTGTGTTTTTCGTTTTCTCTGAAAAAGAAACAAAAGAACCTGGAAATGTAGCAAATATTGCAAGATACTAATACGGTGATTTCATAGGTACACTCTCTTAGTACATGCGCGCGTACATTGCACACACACACACACACACACACACACACACACACACACACATGCTCACGCGCGCGACAAACACACACACACACGCACGCACACACTAATATATATATATATATAAATTGTCCAACCAGTGACACATTTATTTCCAGCTTGAAGCAGTATTACAACCTTTTGTGTGTGTACCTGCAAATTTCAATCATAGGGAATTTCATAAAGAAGTATTGGTTCTGAAAATCCTAATTAAGTACGTCACAACTCGATCTAAACATACATTTGAACTTCGTAGCGATTTCACTTATAATTATGTGGCCATTGCAATGGTGAGGATAAATTCCACCAGCCCAAGAATTCAATCTAGATTTTCAACTAAATTTCGCTGAACTTTCAATACTAATGCCGTTGAGAAAGACATAAAGCTATCTACTTAGTTTCTGTATTTCCCCAAATCCAATATTTCTAATTTCAACTGGGAGTGCATACAGTGCTTTTCATGAAATGTGAAGAAAACGGCAATATTTATCACTAATATCTAAGAGAAATATTCCGTATACTACAGCACCTATTACATTTGGCGAGTATTAAGCAGCTGCACCATAGTGTTTAATATGTATTACATACGACAATTGCTGAAAACACATAGGAAATCATTTAACCTGTTTGTCATTACTGTAGGTAGAATTCTATACGGTAATAGAACACTTGCTACATTCCAGTTTTAATTAAAAACAACAGAATCGAATGGAACCTAAACATGTAATTGAAAAATCGTCTTAGTGAACAATGAAGATAATTTATAATTTACAGATTGCGATGCCTTTTGTTCAATGAATCATTGATTAACATATGTATTTCTAATTTATGGGGAAAAATTCTGAAGTTAATTATCTTCTATATAATCAGGAAAGAATTCAACAGTGTTTTGAGACTTCAGATAGATTTCCATACTCAGAATGTGTAACGAAATTATACAATAACGTCATTGATCACATAAAAAGTGTCAAATTCTAAAAGGATAGCACAGCAATAATTTGCATGAAAAATACTAAAACGCTCAGCGACAAGCATTTTTAGGAAATGCCTTCAAAAGACTGGCAATGTTTATTAGAAAAGTTACATAAGTGACAGTTAATGAGAATGCACGATGCTATCTTTTACGAAAAATACACTAGAGTTTTCTAATAGCACTCTCTATTATTAAAAGCATGCATCTTACATCCTATGGTTGACTACATATGGTTAATTATTGACTATGGTCACCGGAACTTTAGCATGTTGAAGGGCTCACTCCATGAGTGAGGAAAAGAGTAAAATGCTTTCTTGTAGTTTATCCACATTGAAACTAGGTTCCTCCTATGCTCTCACACCTCTGACATCACAGTTTTCGTGATTAGCAATTGCTCGGCATATCCCAAGAATCCTTATGTTCTTATGCATGTGTATGTATGTATTATGTATGTATGTATATATCGATGTATATATATGATGTATGTATATATAAAACGGGGGTAGCTGATGAAGGAGAATGTTCTCTATGTGGCTTGTGTGTTTTCTCGTCTACGTTTTGTTTGCAATGTCCTGTACCCAGATATGCACCTGTATGTATATATGCATATACTCATTTACTATTTGTTTTTACATGACCGAACGCAGCGTCACCAATCTGTAAGTAATTACCGCAACTTTATATTTTCCGACGCTACTCTATCTCTTTCTCTTTCTCTTCATTTTTCCCCCTCTCGTTCTTCCTCTGTTTACTACTGCGTATCTCTCTTTACCCCTCTCGTTATTCCTCTGTTACTACTACGTATCTCTTTTTCCCCCCTCGTACTTCTTCTCTTCCTCTTTTCCTCTCGTTGCTCACCTATTCTTCTACTTCCTCCCTTTGTTTCTCCCTCTACCACTCTCTCTCTCTTCCCCTTACACCGGCATTGTCACATGCTTCCGGTCAATAACCCTTTTCTTCCTTGGCTATCGCCGAGCAAACAAGCGAACTTACTTCGTCCCCACTTTCAAGTTCGTGCCTCACAGCGTTCATACACACATAATTTTTCCCGTCTGGGCGTATAGCCTTTTCTGTTTGTTTTCCTGTCTTGTTTTTTGTCCGCCACTACATTCCTCGATGGCAAGGTTTAATTTGTGTATACAAATTTAATTTGCGGTCCATGGGAAGAGCCGTTTTAACGATGCGTCCTACCCAGCTCTTCGAAACGCCGGTGTTAAAACGGGGGTAGCTGACGAAGGAGAATGTTCTCTATGTGGCTTGTGTGTTTTCTCGTCTACGTTTTGTTTGCAATGTCCTGTACCCAGATATGCACCTATACATACAGGTGGATGTCGGTATGCACATACCTGTACGTATATATGCATATACTCATTTACTATTTGTTTATATATATATATATATATACACATATATATATATATATATATATATATATATATATATGTATAACCATATATTATATATATGTATAACCATATATTATATATATATATATATATATATATATATATATATATATATATATATATATATAGAAGGTTTAGATTTAGATTCAAGATTGAATATGGTACTTATGTTTAGGCACCAGAATATAGTATGGTATGGTATTATACAAAAACCATTCCAAAAAAACTAGGTGATCAAAAAATAAAAATAAGCAACACGGATTCAAAGATGATTGCAGTACGCACGTTTCATGCTACTCCATTTATTTAAGTAATGCGAGCATTACATTAAATGCAATATGTAGAGCAATCTTCAGCTGCAGGAAAATGCAGAAAATTACAGTAGAATAGACATATTATAATTGTGGCAACATTTCAAATCCAAGTGGGAGGAAGAATACATAAAAATCCATCTTGACATAGCCAAGTCTATCAGGCTAGTAATTGGTTCTAGGCAAACATTCTAAACTGTCTCTGATTTTATTGTCTCTTATCGAGTAGTAATAGTATGAGGGACAATCACTTCTAAGGAAAGGGAAGGTGTAAGCATTATGCATGGACAAGGCTATAAAAGATATGGTTATAAAGAATTCTCTGGTCAGAGTGGCAACACTCTTATAGGTTGGGGTTTTTTTACTACTATCAAAATGTTGAGGAATTAAACCCTAGGTATATAGGTCAAACAGGGCTTTTTTTCTTTAGTCTGAATATAGCATCAGTATTGTTTTACAGATATCAATATTAGTTTAACCAATATTTTAACAATAAGAGGTATGCTAATAAAAATAAAAAGCATGAAGTAATGTCAGTATTGAATTCAGAGGCTATAGATAAGGTGTAAAATCTAAGGATATTAAGTATATTGGGTTCATGAAAATTATTTTGAATTATTTAAAAAAAAATTATTTAAAAATTTTAGCTGATATATATAATAATAATACTATTTAGAAGACACATAAAATTTAAGCTTTATTTTTATAATGTGAAGAAAAATTAGTATAGGATTTATATTAGTTTATGGGTTTACTAAGGTTTAAGGGACAGAAAAAGAAAAAGGATATTAGGAATTAACAGGGACATCCAATATAGGAACCTGATGATTGATTAAAAGTTTCCTTAGTCATGGATTTGTTTCAAGATTAACATGAGCTAATTAAGAAATATTAATTGAATAAGGATTAGATTAATTTTGGGCATAAGGATTAGATTTATTGAAGTAAAAAATACAAAATAAACAAGACACTATTGCTGTAAGCCCTGGAATAATGTAATAATAACAATAATAATGATTCTTTTAAAGTCAAGCATTAAATAACGTAAAAACTTATGAAAATTTTCTATTCTTATAAGCTATATAGTGTTAAGATACATATTGAGAAACTAACGGCAATAGCAGAAGTGGTGTGAAAGAATATCTTCTATGGAGTAGATTTTAAATCTTATTTATCACAAGTAGATTAAATGTAAAGGTGAGAGATCAGGAATATATGTTATAAAGGTTCAATTTCCAATTTAAAATATGTGCTAATTAATAGCCCTAGATGACCATGGTAGAAGTTAAGATACTATAATTTGATAATTTTAACTACCTTATAAAAACTTTTTTTTTTTTAATTTAAAAGTGCGAGTAGAGCAGTGTACACACGATACCCTGAGGTCTAATCTATTATTGATTAGATTAGGATTATTTCTAAGTTTAAAAATTTCAAATATTTCCATAGAACATAATTCACATCCATATCTATTATTTCTATAAGCTTGAGGTTTTCTTATAATTTCCCATTTAAGGCTAAAATTAATACCATTATCTTTTAACTCTCAAATTTTACTTGCCAATGTCGTACTATTTGCCTTATGTCTAAGTCTAATAGAGGACCTATGGTTATATATTCTCTGTTTCACATTAATACTACATCCTATGTAAATATAATTCTCGGTTATTGTACTAATAATGCATCTGTACACTACGTTACGGGTGCAACAAATTCCTAATAAAGGACAATGGGACGTATTTCTGCAGTTGCACATGGTGGTGCTATCAACCCCACCTATATTATTTCTAATATCTCTATTATTATTATTACAATTATTTACACTAATATTATTTGTCGATTCCTCAATTCTACTATTAGGTATATATTGATCAGTTCCATCATTACCTAACTCGTTTTTTGACGTGCTATCAGTTAGAATTATTCTAGGTCCCTGATTCCTATTATTTTCATTGGAGTAGAGCCCATCATCAACTTCTGTTAGAACCACAACATCATTACTGCTGCATTCTATTTGCTGGTTAAAATTATGGTTGGCATGACTAAGCATATTGTTATCCTCATAATTTCTATTGTCATTGTTATTTTCACTTCTATTTATATAATTATTAGTAGTATCATTATTGGTATTTGCTAGATTATTATTTGTATTCATATAACCACATCCACTATTTTTAACTTCATTTATTCTAGCTGACCTGATGTTCTTTTTGTTTAACCTAGCTATGATTGAACCCAGATTAGGAAGGGTAGAGTAAGAAATTCAGACTGTATGACAAGAGAAAATTCTACTATATCTGTGGGAAGAAGGGAAATTTTTTTGTAAAATATTCATAAATATTTTGTAAATATTTGTGGATATTGCACAGTTGAAGGGGATATTTAACCAGATAGAGTTTTTATTTTTTCTCTTGAATTTATTGCGTGGGTGAGTATGGGGTATACTTTGATTACTATTACTTCTCAGAGCAATATTATTATTATGATTGGTAGTTCTTTTAGATGCGGGATACTTTTTATTTATATCATTAGTTTCACCATTACTGTCTACTAACATTGGTTTATTACTAGTGTTAGCACGTAGTTTACTATTAAAAAGTACTTTATTACTTTTCTTATTAGTTAAATTTTTAGGCATATAGGGTTGCTTTTTATTTGGTCCATTATTACTACTACTTAAGTTATTAGGTTTGTTATAACATCTATGATTATTATTATTATTATTATTATTATTATTATTATTATTATTATTATTATTATTATTATCATTATTATTGTTGTTATTATTATTATTATCATTACTATCATTATTATTATCTGCATCAAGGAGAGATGTCCTATTAGGACTAAGGAAAGAAATTTTGGGGGCATATCCAGCTTTAGACAAGGCCACATTATAGTAGTTTGAATTATAATTAAATATATCAACGTTGGAAGATAATTTAGTAATTCTCTCAGAAATACTTTTAACTATAGAATTTAATACATTTGGTGGATGATTGGAAAACCTACTTACATATCTAGTAACTTCATTCTCTTTTCTATATGGGTGGTATAATCTAGCTTCTATGTTAAGAGTGGTATCTAAAAAATGTCCAATCTTATTACCATATTCGTATGTAATATTTAAGTTAAAACTTCTAAAAAATTTCCTAATTTTCTTTCTTATTCTCTCAATGAAAGATTTATTATTACTAGGGATGATGAATAAAGCATCATCCCTATATAGACCGCCTTTTAGCTCCGGGATTTCTTTGTTTAAGCAATATAAGAGGTAAGCTCCTACTAGATTCGTAACCTCGCATATACATATATGTATACATATATGTATACATATATACATATACATATATACATATATGTATACCTCGCATATACATATATATATATATATGTACATGCGAGGTTTTGTGGGAAGAAGCTTGCTTCCCAACCAGATGGTTCCAGGTTGACTCCCACTGCTTGTCAACTTGGATGTGTGTCTCCTATTATAGCCTCGGACCGACCGAAGCCTTGTGAGTGAATGTGGTAGATGGAAACTGGAAGAAGCATGTCTTATATATATACATATATTCTCCATTATAGATCGCTGACCACTACGTTTATATTTTTTTCTCATTGTTTCTCTCTTTATTTCTTTCTTTGTTCCTTTCAGTTGAAGAGCGTAGGGTCGAAACGTCAAAGACTTTCTCTATTCCCTAGCGTTAAACTAATACATCCATTTGTTGTTTAGACCACCTGTCTTCATCTGTTGTTTTTTCGTAAATTCTCGAAAATTCTTCGTACATTCTCCCATATATATATATATATATATGCGTGTGTGTCTGTTTACATTTATGTGTGTATATATATATGTATATATATATATATATATATATATATATATATATATATATATATATATATATATATATATATATATATATATATATATATTTATACTTATAAATATATGTGTATATATATATATATATATATATATATATATATATATGTAAAAGAATTCCTCACCTTCCCGAGCATTAAACTAATACACCTGCTTGTTGTTTACACACGTTTCTTCCTCTTTTGTTTATTTGTAAATACGAACTATATATATATATATATATATATATATATATTTCATTTACTATGAGCTTTCTTGAGTGGACGGCAAGACCTACTTTGCTTTGTGCCACAAAACCATAATGACATGTATGGTTTCCATTTCGCGGAGAGGCATTTTTCCAGGGTGCGTTCATGGTTGCGCGAAGCTGTTCGCGATGACGGAGTCAACTTTGCAAAAATCTTTGAACTAAGGAGAAGCAGGACTGGCACCAGGTCTTGCGCTCTAATGCTTTGTTTTGCAGGAAGAAAAGAGACTGTTGCGTCACTTTAAATCGTCTACTAGCTAGTCTTTGAAACGCAAGATAGGCCTTTTAACTGACCTTCCTGTTGGGAAAGTTGCTTCGGAATTCTGATATCACTCTATCGTGAGAGATGACTTGACCATCCAAGCTGTATTTTGATGAGGATGGCTTCAATAATTGATGTGCTACATCTTGTTAGTACCTCACAGTTATGAATATGGTTACTCGGTTTTATGCTGGAGACAGCATCGCATATAAAAAGCGTCAAGCTGGTTGATGTGCTTTCGGTGCGAAGTCCAAGACTCGGCACCATAAAGCAACGTTGTCAAGTCCACTGACTTCTATACATCAACTTGCACCTTCATATATATATACATATACATCTGTGCGTGTGTGTGTGTGTGCGTGTTTTGGCTCTGTGTGTGTGAGAGTCTTTGTGCCTGGGTGTGTCCCCTGCTTAAGCCTGACAACCGGAACTTGTATATTTAAGTACTGTGATAGAATAAGTACTAGGTTTGAAAAGTAAGTCGTAGGTCGATTACAGCCTTCCAAGGCGGTGCTACAGCATCGCCACAGTCATATGACTGAAACAAGTAAAAGATAAAAGATAAAAGATGTATATGTGTGTGTGTGCGTGTGTATTTCTCTCTCATTCTCTGTCTGTCTGTCTGTTTCCCCCTCTCTCTCTGTATACATATATATTAAAATGTCGGAACGTTTCAAACCGTACCAATTATAATGACATAGAAATGTATACATTTTATCAGTTTTACAGTTATATAATGATTTAGCATATTGTAGTAACTTTGTTAATGATAAATGTCCTACATTTTGCCAACAAACCACTGTACACTTCATTTATTTTCAAAGAATATTTTACATGTTTGTATATACCGATGATTGGACATACGCAATATACAAACAAATGTGATAATATGATTTTCCACCAGAGATTTATACATTTTGTGCATATCTTACCTTCATTTTAGTAATATTTAAATTTGGGTAATTGTCTGCGTCGATAATTTTCTTGTTTGCGTATCGTGACATCAATATTTATCGAAGCTGGAAATTTGCAATTTCTATATTTTTGTTTGTCATTTTCATTTCATAACCTCTAATCATGATATGGCCTGGCCTGGCGGCAAAGCAGCTGGAATTGCTATCGTAATATTGTGCGTTTATTTTGCAGATGAGTGGTGCATTGTTTACTTGGTTTGTGTAAGGCCCTTCTTCAAACTTATGCGCATCGTTCGGCTTAAAATGAGCTGCGTCGACTGCAGAGAGGTGCCTCGCGGATTATTAGCAGAAAAGTTTCAGTCTCCTTTAGTGGCACAATAAAACAATGAAACCTCTTACCACTCTCTGATTTTATTTCTGCGGAGACATGGTTAAAATGTTTCTCCTCTACCCCATCTCCGGCAAATTCTTCTTCTAACCGCTTGGTTGACCAATGTCCACGCGTGATATTAGTAGTTTGAAAATGAAAGCTCGTCTTCGCCTTACGCTTGTATGCATGCATGAATCCTTGTGTGCAAGTGTGTATGTAAATACCAACACAGGTATTGGGAAACATAGTTATATCTATTAGATTTGACGGAAGTGGGAGTAGGTGCTCCGATTGGGCTTTGTTTGTGGTTATTTACAACTTGTTAATTCAAAAGAACATAAAGAGAAATAGTACTGACGTAACTGCTAGAAAACTAGATAGAGAAGCCAACGTTCAGAGGGGTAAAAAATTAAAACACGACACACTTTATATGTACCTGTGTCCTACTTGAAGGGCGGTATGTATTTTTAATATATTTCATGGATGTAGTTGAAAATGCTATGCCAGTGTCAAAATTATAAGATCAAATCCTTTTATTTATTAATTCACACCAGGTAGATGCATTAATCTTTTAACTGGAAAGAAATTCATTTCAGATGATTTAGATTAACTGTTAGCAAGTTATCAAACATATGATAGTAAGTTTTTTTCTCGGTGCATCTTTATCTAATACTCCATAGCTCTACATAACATTGCACTGAAGATAAATTATAAAAGTAACAAGTTATATCTTGTTATTTCAGGTCTGTTTTAACTAATATTTTAAAACGGCCCAATATCTGTCAACATGCTAGTTTGTAGAACTCTATCAGATTCCTCGATTTTTAATACGTAGGAGAGTGTCATTGTTTTCTAAATTGCTTACACTAGCGATCTTAAGGTCTTGGTTTCGATACCTGTAAAGAGCTGCGTAATGTGCCTTTGAATGAGGCAGTTCGTTATACGTTGAGCTAAAGTACTCAGATAAGATGACTACCAACTGAGTGTGTGTATGATGGTCGTGGTGGTGGGTTGTAAGGCCCATTTTCCCTCCAGTTGTTACATGTTTCACTGCGATAAATGTAGGAGGTCCGGGAATATATCTATGTCAGCTCGTGACTACATGAGTTCGTAAAACAACTTAGCGAAAGCATGGTACACGCTTTGAAATAATACTCTGTTGAGATCAACGGTCGTGTTTATATTTTTGTGACTCCTCTTATTAAAAAAAAGTTCCATTTATTTTGCACACTAAACGTATTTAACAAAATAGTTCTAGGTAAAAATAAGCAACGTTATTTCAAATCTCGAAGTTTCCAATTATGAGAATGTTTTTGTGGGAAAAATAATGGTACTCTTATATAGGCGCGCTTTCAATTAATATAACATTAGTTTACTCCAGTCTGGCGACAACGATATAGTGGCTTTCTCTACGGCCTATGGTAGAAGCTCAAATTTATATACGCATACACACATGCACACAAACACACACGCACTTGCACGCGCACGTATGAACACCCAGCTCCCTAATGTATGAAGGCACACGTGTTGGAAGTAAGATAGTTCAATAGGTGCAGTTTAAGGTATAGATTCACACACGTGTTTTATGTGCATTTAATAAAAATAAATGTCTAAAGTGACAGTATTACATGAATGTTTATTATAGATGGTGTAAGCACATCAGT
>NC_142938.1:79009260-79011760 GCF_046866305.1 Octopus bimaculoides | reverse complement strand
AAAAGAACATTCCAATAAATATTGTCTGCTACTGTGTTTAATGTAGTACTTTCCAAGTGTATAATAATATACGTGATCTTTTAAAATATTATAGGTACTTGGTTTACTGCGGAAAAACTACATAGACAGACAAAATATACTATCTTTATTGAAATCATGAATGTGGACGGTGTATGTTAGAAATAATACACGTTTATACAAACAGACATGCATGCGCAGTCGTTTACTAGGTCATTAGTACTATGAGAATTAAATACGAGAGCCTATGCTTACAAGTATGCGCACGCATGCATATAAAGAAACAAAAAACTTCCACCCACGCAAATTTAATAAAATTCTCAATTAAAACGACTTTCAATGACAACACTTTAGATTTAACACGGTTTATAACTTCATCAAATCACGGAGATTATAATTTAGCATGAAATCCACGAATTAATGAACACATTCTCACCACGCTATATTCTTGTTACGTTACTTTGAAATATGGGAAGAAAATTAATTACATTTAAAAATTCAAACACTTTTGAGCGAATTACTCCAATTTTTACACATGCATATATATATATATATATATATATATATATATATATATATATATATATATATATATATATATATATATATATATATATATATATATATATATGTATATGTATATGTGTGTATATATATATACACTATATATATATATATATATATATATATATATATATATATATATATATATATATATATATACATACATATATATGATCTTAGCATAGCTGGAAAACTTGGAGAGTGGTTACATGACTTTCTGAAAGATAGAAGTCAGGCAGTAGTGGCTAATGGAGCCACCTCTATGAAGACACAAATAATGAGCGGTGTTCCACAGGGCACTGTCTTGGGACCATTGCTTTTTATAGTCGCTCTCTCAGATATGCCTTCAAGTGCCCGGATAGCCACACTTGCAAGCTACGCAGACGATACGAAAGTCTCGCAGAAAATACAGAACTCCAGTGATGTTGCACACCTGCAGCAGGAGTTGGACTCAGTTTACAGATGGGCTGAGGACAATAATATGCAGTTTAACGCTGAAAAATTCCAAGCCCTGCGCTACCAACGCCCAAAACTGAATATGAAACTTACAGAGTACACTGGTCCGCAGGGAATTTCAATCCCAGAGTCTAAATCAGTGAGAGACCTGGGTATAGATATGAGTGATAATGCTTCTTTCCAAGTGTACATTACCAGGATGGCAACAAAGTGCAGACGATTGGCTGGATGGATCCTGAGAACATTCAGAACCAGAGATAAGGAAACCATGATGATCCTCTGGAGGACATTCGTCCTCAGCCGCCTGGATTACTGCTCACAGCTGTGGTCACCCAGCAGTGTGAAATTAACAGCAGACCTTGAAGCAATCCAGAGAAGATTCACAAAGAAGATTGTCTCTTTGCAACTGCTCAGCTACTGGGAAAGGCTGAAACAGCTAGAACTCTACTCCTTGGAGAGAAGGCGGGAGAGGTATGCAGTAATATACATCTGGAAGATCCTGGAAGGAATTGTGCCAAATTTTGGCATTGAAAGCTACACCAATGCTAGAACGGGACGACACTGCATAGTGCCAAAGATCCCAGCAATGCCATCGCGCTACAGGACCAGTTACTGCAACAGTTTGTGTTTCAAGAACCTGCACAAAGTAGATGTAGGGGGTCTTAAATCAAGCTGGACCTCTTCCTGTCGAGAGTCCCAGATGAACCTACCTCGCAGCAGGAGGTGCAAATGAGGGTTGCTAAATCAAACTCCATTCTTCACCAAGCGCCACAAATTGTAAGAGGCTCCCTGTAATAACAGTGTAGCAACACGGCGGTGCATCAGCATGGCCGCAGCTCTAAGCTAAAACTACAATAAAAAAAAAATATATATACTTTTCCATACATACATACATGTATGCATGCATACATACATACATACATACATACATACATACATATATATATATATATATATATATATATATATTTATATATATATATATATATATATATATATATATATATATATATATATATATACATACGTACAGACATGTATTATATATACATCCTCAAGGCAGAAATATTAATTTGTAAAAATGCAAATTAGCCACCCGTATTATTTATAATATATAAATCCATATCTGTGTGTCTTTTAGTGAGTGCGTATGAGTGTGTGTGTTTGTGTGTGTGGTACATATTAGGTCATCAAGTATGAAATTTGTAGTAAGGTCTATGGTAAACTTTGACGACTGCTCATTTTGCACCATTATTTTATTTTGACAATTTTTATTTTTTGTTAGAAAGCTGACTCATCTATTTCTTTATTCTAACTGATTTTGCGCTTTATAAAGTATTTATAAATCGTTTGCTATGGATAAGTCGGAAATTCGTACAGTTTTGAAACATGAGTGCTTTCTTGGAAATACAACATCACGGACAGATCGGAATGTTAATGGACTATTTCATTCTAATGTTAT
>NC_142938.1:78956760-79004260 GCF_046866305.1 Octopus bimaculoides | reverse complement strand
AAACACATCAAAGACTGTGAAATGTTTTTAACAACTCCGTGTTTTGGGTTTTCTTTTTCTTTTTCTCGTCAGAAATTTCTAAGAACAATATGAATCCTCATCACGTGTCGTTAATTTAGTAATATTATTTCCTTCTGGCTGATAATCATTGAAATCTTCATGTTTTTTTTATGATTCCAATTGAATAATTCCAAGATATTATTCTATATAGGAAATATGTTTTTCTTATTAATCTACAGACAACATATATGTTACGTATACGTGATACATATATCTATCTATCTATCTATCTATCTATCTATCTATCTATCTATCTATCTATCTATCTATCTATCTATCATCATGGACGGACGGTAGACACATCGGCTCCCATGTAAGTTGCATCTTTCACCTCTTAAAAGACCTATTTTGTTTTAAAATTTTGTATAAGTTGTGTATAACACAAAATACTTCGTGAACATATATTTTTCAAATCGGAAATAGCTCTATTTAGAGCCTTATTTCCAAAAATTCAAACATATCTTCCTCGTTCCTAGCCATATTCTTTAAAACGAATATGGCTAAGGTTTTCAACGAGGCCGACTTCCCGCTCCTAATGCCAGAGGCGAAAACACTTAATGCCGTTCCGCATGAACGCAGACAAGTGATGAAGAAGAGCAATGATTCTGAGTCAACTGCTGCTGCCTCAACCACCACCACTACCACCATCACGTGTACAAACTCTGCTGCTACAGCAGTCTTGCCTGCCACCGTCACCAGTGACAACAACAACAACAACGACAAAGACAACAACAACAACAGCAACAACAACGACAACGACACAAATGTCCTTGCTAACACGACCACTGTCCTCACCACTGCTACTACCAGTGACAATAACAACAGCAACAACAACAGGACACCGACCTTCAACACCAACACCACCACTACTTCGACAAACTCTGCCGCCACTACCACCACCTTTGAACCTGGCAGTACCAACACCACTGTCAATACCACCATCAACAACTACAAGACGAACAAGATAAACAACACCACAAACGCCACAAACAACATATCTGCCAGCATCACAAAAACAAATTTTGCCGATGCAACGAAAGAAAAAAGAACAATATTAACATTCACCCAAAAACAAATCAATGACACAAAATCCCTTCTCACGAAAGAAGGTGACACTGTACAAATACACATACCAAAAGCAATTATTGAAAATACAAACAAGAAGCACATATCATACAGACTTATCAACAAGAAAACGAAGCGACCGGAGAGTTTCTCCACCCAAAAAATTGAGATTTGTCTCAAACCGATATGGCCCTTTCAAAGTCATGTTACTTGGGGACGAAAATTTGCCACGGTCCTAGTACGCTTTAAGAGCGAACAGTTAGCGAAGGAATTTTCAACACTCTCTCTCCACACAGATGACTTGGTGATGATACCGAGTTATCTTGGACAGAGAGTGACGAAGGTGACAGTAAAGAATGTCCCTTCACAAGTGGAAACCCAGTGGATAGTAGGTTCTATATGCCTCGAAATGGAGGAGGCAAATATATTAGAAATTGCTACTGCAGAGGAGAAAAACTGGGAAGGGGGAAAAAAAGTCGAAGTCCTCCTCCATATCACTGAAGAGGAGTGCCAAAAGATCCCCACACACATCCAACTGGCAAAGGACCACAAGTTATATGTAGTGGTGGAAGGAAGGCGGCCACGTTGTTATGTATGCGGCAGCGAGGCACACCTCAAGGACAGTTGCCCAACCGCCGCCAACCAAAAAAAGCAACAAGGGCAACCACCAAAACCCGGAAAAAAAACCCTACTACCAACACCACCATCAACAATCAAAACAAGAGAAACACAAGCAACACTGGCAACTGAGAAGACAACAGCATCTGCAAAAACAACAAGTGAGGAAGCAGGGGAAAAGAAAGAAAATTCCAAGACTGTTTCCCCCTCCCCCACATCACACACACCTCACACAAATAACAAGCCATCAGCACCAACAAAAACAGCAACACAACCACTCACACAAGCACACACAGACGCTCACAATTTGCCCCTACCCCCTTCCGATTCCTCAGAACCTTCGTCGGAAGATGAAAGTAATGAGGAATGGCAAATAGCCCAGAAAGGAAGGAGGAAGAGGAGCAAGAAAAGAAAAGCAAACACAAACAAAGCAGGGAGATACACAACTCCCGAAAACACTCCAGACACCAACACAAGCACACACAACTACAACACAAGCAACAAAACCCCAAAAGCAAGTACACACACAATGCTCACTGCCATCAACACAAAAAACTCAGAGTTGATGGAATACATCAACACAAAAACAAACATAACAAACGAAGACATAAAAACCAGCAACCACCCATACACAACACCGCCAGAACACATCAAAATACTACACATAACACCAACCCTGCACCACACACTAAAATCTATTTTTCCAAAGGCAGTTGGCAAATGCCAAAAATACCTGGCGAAAAAACTATATAGTGATCTCCTCGAAGAAAACCCGAAGGAGGAGACACAAAAACTCTCAAACGGTAAGTGACTCTCTTTATAAAACTTTAACACTCAAATCAAAATGATGCTCAAGATTGGTTGTGTAAATGCGCGTGGCTTGGGGTCCCCTTGGAAACAAGGGTACCTCCTAAATGACATAAAGTCACATAAACTAGAAATCATAGCCATAAGCGAGACCAGACTCCATGATACGCGGGCCCTATCGTCCATGTTTGGCAGACAGTTTAACATTTATTTTTCTCCCTGTCTGCCGAGAATGGGCGGTAGTGGCACGGCGGTACTCTTTCGCAAGAGTCTGGATCTCGAAGTAAAGACAGTATTCATGGACCCGGAGGGTAGATTGGTTGTTCTGGATGTCGATGGCAGCGATGGGTGTGCTTTTCGACTCATATCAGTATACGCACCACCTTTAACAGGTAGGCCGGATTTCTTTCGACGTCTAGAAGTATTCCTAGGAACGTCTCGTCCTTTACTTTTAGTGGGGGATTGGAATGCTACCTTGGACACGCATCTAGACTATGTTGGCAGAGATAGGAATAGACGGGGATGCAAATGCCTCAAAGACCTGCTCAGACGCTTTCAACTGTCTGACAGGTACCGACTCGATTACCCGAATGCGCCAATGTGGACATGGACAAACCGCATCGGGTCGTCGAGATCGTATCTAGATAGAATACTGTGTAGGAGAGTAGATAGAGATAGCATAGGGTGTCCACAATTTCACATAGTCAGCTACACGGATCACAAACTTGTGACGTGTACGCTAGACTTAGATAAGACACATAGGCAGGGCTCCGGTTACTGGAAACTAAACGCGTCTTTCCCGTCGAGACCAGTTTTCAGAGACCGGATTAGCACGTTAGTAAAGAGGGCTTTGACAGGAGCCATCATCAATAACAAATGGTGGTTTGCCCTCAAGAGAGCAATAAAAGCAGAAGCGGTTAGGTATAGCAAAGCACTAGCCATAGACAGAAACAGAGTAGAGGGTGAACTAGTTAAGAAGCTAGAAGAGGCAATTAGAAGTGGCATCGCATCCGACGTTTTGGCGGCGAGGTTGGCCCTTGACCAACACTTCAACGCCAAACACGAAGGGTGCGTTGTCAGGGCTAGGATGCGTGCTCTAAGAAACGAAGGTGTTGGAGCCGCACGAGAGGCCCGGGTGGCGGAGGCGCAACAGGGCAACAAAGCCACCATTCGGTCTCTGGTGGACGAACAGGGGCGCGAACTGCTCGAGCCAAGCAAAATGTGTGAGGCCTTTCAGCGGCACTTTGCTCGACTGTTTGGGACGAATGGCGAGCGAGAACGCAGGGTGGACTTCAGTGCCTACCTGCACAGCCTGCCACGACTCTCGGCAAGAGAGGCGGAGTGCTGCGAAGGTGCCATCACGGCGGCGGAAGTGAGGGACGCGATGGCGGGATGCTCGAGGGACAAATCTCCGGGTTTGGATGGTCTGCCCTACGAGCTTTACAACTGTAAGCCAGACTTGTTTGGAGACGTCTTGGTGGCGGTGTACTGCAACTGGCAGCAAAACGGGAGCATTCCCGGTTTTGTGAGTCGAGGAGCCGTAACGCTGCTGAAGAAAGATCCAAACAAGGGGGACGTCATAGATAACTTTAGGCCCATCACTCTGCTCAATGCAGACTTGAAAATTTTGGCCAAGGTGTTAGCCAAGCGGTTGGCGCTTGTCATCGAGAAACTGATCGGCAAGGCGCAAACGTGCGCGGTGCCGGGCAGGAGCATCCATGACAACCTCCATCTGATGCGCTACATCATAGAGAGGGTAGTTAAGGAACCTGGCATGGGTGGGGCCCTGATCAATTTAGATCAATCGAAAGCTTTCGATAGGGTAGACCATCAATACTTGGAGGCTGTCCTCATAGCAGCCGGCTTCGGTCCCATTTTCCGCGGCTGGATGGCTGCCTTGTACAGAGGCATCCGTTCGGTAGTTCGCGTCAATGGGCATCTATCAAGACCCTTCGACATTGCACGTTCGGTCCGTCAGGGATGCCCCCTCTCGTCGCTTCTGTACGTGTTGACTCTCGAGCCACTACTGCGGAAGCTGGCGACGCTGAGGGGCATCCCGCGAGAGTTGGGATGCGGGACGAGCGTGTCGGCATACGCGGACGACGTCACCGTCATAGTGTCTAGCCAAAAGCACATCGAGCTTGTCGGCGAGACACTGAGAGACTACGAAGCGGTAACGGGAGCGAAAATCAACCGGGATAAGTCAGTGGGCTTGCGGCTCGGCACCTGGAGAAGCAACCCCATGCCGTCAAGTAGCGCCTCCGTCGTGGGACGTTGGACTGACGGTCCGGTTGAGATGCTCGGGGTCTGGTTTGGTCCAGGCCTCCAAACGGAGAAGAACTGGGACGAGATAACGAGAAGGGTGGCCACTCTAGCCCGGCAATGGGCCGAGAGGAAGCTTTCCCTGAAAGGTCGGGCGGAGGTGGCGAACACGTACATCGCGTCCGTCATCTACTACCGCCTGACCGTCGTTCCTTGTCCCGACCCTACCATCACCAAACTGGAGCGCATCCTCTTCCGCTTCTTGTGGAAAGGAAGCGTTCCGATGGTTAGGCGATCCGTTTGCTGCCAACACCCGTTAAAAGGAGGACTGGGCATGCCGTGGTTGATGATGCGCAGACACGCGCTGAGACTGCGACATCTCCGGCTCTACGTAGACAGCGGTGAACAGGTGTGGTCACCGTTTGTGCGGCGCGCTTTCCCGCAGCTCGTCTCCATGACCGAACTGCAGTCATGGATCAAGAAGAGGCCGAGGAAGGGCGAATGGCACCGCGAGTGTCGCGCTGCTCTTCGGCAACTCCAACAACCCGGGTCAACCTTGAGCGACTGCATCACAACTAACGCATTCTATAGTGGATTAGTGGAGGGAAGGTACGACGACGATCTCGGGGCGAACCTGGGCGTCGACGAGGAATACCTGACCCGCCTGTTTAAGACGACCTTCGGGCCGGGACCTATGGACAACTTCCAGAGATCCCTGGCCTGGCAGTGCTATCGAGAAGCACTACCCGTTCGGGATAAGCTCTACAGGCATGGCTCGAGAAACACGGGGCCGACCTGTCCGAGATGCCGGCAGAGCGACGAAACCGTTCTGCACGCACTCGTACAGTGTCCCACCATTTCCGAGCTGTGGGCTTACGTCGAACAACTGCTATCGCGTGTGGGACGAGTCGGTCTATCAGCCGAGTCTATCGTGAATATTGTCGCGCCTCCTTCCTTTAAACGGGAAGGAAGAGCTATTTTCATCGTACTTGTGGCTATGGCGAAAGAATGTGTATGGTGGACGCGTCTGAAAGGTCTAGAGACAAAGACTTTCCTCTCTGGGCAATCTCTCATCAACTTCTTCAAGTATCACCTGAAGAGGAAGTTGAGAGTAGAAAGGGAAGTCTTGTCTAGTGAATGCTTCAAAAAAAGATGGGTGAATGTAGCAAGGATGGCACGTGTGAACGACGGAGCCATCTTGAGCATAACCCTATGAACAAGAAAAAAAAATAAAACAAAAAGGCAAAAGAGAGTCACTTACTGTTATAGTTTCTTCAATGAGAATATTGACCAAGGTTACCGTGGTCTTTTCCGTGGGCTTTTCCTTCCACGGCTAAACCTAAACTGTCCTCCCCTCTTTTTACACGAGAACATTACTGTGTGATACACGATCCCTATTGATCGGCCTTTCCTTTTCTTTTTTTTTCGATCCCTTTTGATCGAACTGCCCCTTTTTCCCTTCCTACGATCCCTTTTGATCGACACCACCAATTTTTTTTTTTTTTTTTTTTTTTTTTTTCCTTCCTTTCCCCCTCCCAAAAAGAAAAGCTCTACATTGTATTTGTCCCATCTTCGTTGAGCCCTGTGTGGCTAATAAAAGAAATGTATCTATCTATCTATCTATCTATCTATCTATATGGCTCGAGAAACACGGGGCCGACCTGTCCGAGATGCCGGCAGAGCGACGAAACCGTTCTGCACGCACTCGTACAGTGTCCCACCATTTCCGAGCTGTGGGCTTACGTCGAACAACTGCTATCGCGTGTGGGACGAGTCGGTCTATCAGCCGAGTCTATCGTGAATATTGTCGCGCCTCCTTCCTTTAAACGGGAAGGAAGAGCTATTTTCATCGTACTTGTGGCTATGGCGAAAGAATGTGTATGGTGGACGCGTCTGAAAGGTCTAGAGACAAAGACTTTCCTCTCTGGGCAATCTCTCATCAACTTCTTCAAGTATCACCTGAAGAGGAAGTTGAGAGTAGAAAGGGAAGTCTTGTCTAGTGAATGCTTCAAAAAAAGATGGGTGAATGTAGCAAGGATGGCACGTGTGAACGACGGAGCCATCTTGAGCATAACCCTATGAACAAGAAAAAAAAAAATAAAACAAAAAGGCAAAAGAGAGTCACTTACTGTTATAGTTTCTTCAATGAGAATATTGACCAAGGTTACCGTGGTCTTTTCCGTGGGCTTTTCCTTCCACGGCTAAACCTAAACTGTCCTCCCCTCTTTTTACACGAGAACATTACTGTGTGATACACGATCCCTATTGATCGGCCTTTCCTTTTCTTTTTTTTTCGATCCCTTTTGATCGAACTGCCCCTTTTTCCCTTCCTACGATCCCTTTTGATCGACACCACCAATTTTTTTTTTTTTTTTTTTTTTTTTTTTTTTTTCCTTCCTTCCCCCTCCCAAAAAGAAAAGCTCTACATTGTATTTGTCCCATCTTCGTTGAGCCCTGTGTGGCTAATAAAAGAAATGTATCTATCTATCTATCTATCTATCTATCTATCTATCTATCTACCTATCTATCTCTCTATCTATCTATCTATCTATCTATCTATCTATCTATCTATCTATCTATATATCTATCTATCTACCTATCTATCTCTCTAGCTATCTATCTATCTATCTATCTATCTATCTATCTATCTATCTATCTATCTATCTATACGTCGAACAACTGCTATCGCGTGTGGGACGAGTCGGTCTATCAGCCGAGTCTATCGTGAATATTGTCGCGCCTCCTTCCTTTAAACGGGAAGGAAGAGCTATTTTCATCGTACTCGTGGCTATGGCGAAAGAATGTGTATGGTGGACGCGTCTGAAAGGTCTAGAGACAAAGACTTTCCTCTATGGGCAATCTCTCATCAACTTCTTCAAGTATCACCTGAAGAGGAAGGTGAGAGTAGAAAGGGAAGTCTTGTCTAGTGAATGCTTCAAAAAAAGATGGGTGAATGTAGCAAGGATGGCACGTGTGAACGACGGAGCCATCTTGAGCATAACCCTATGAACTAAAAAAAAATCCAAGAAAAAAAAAGAAAACAAAAAGGCAAAAGAGAGTCACTTACTGTTATAGTGTCTTCAATGAGAATATTGACCAAGGTTACCGTGGTCTTTTCCGTAGTCTTTTCTTTCCATGGCCAAACCTAAACTGTCCTCCCCTCCTTTTACACGAGAACATTACTGTGTGATACACGATCCCTATTGATCGCCCTTTTTTTTCTTTTTTTTTTCGATCCCTTTTGATTGAACTCCCCCCTTCTCCTTCCTACGATCCATTTTGATCGACACCCCCCTTTTTTTTCCTTCCCCCTCCTAAAAAGAAAAGCTCTACATTGTATTTGTCCCATCTTCGTTGTGCCCTGTGTGGCTAATAAAAGAAATGTATCTATCTATCTCTCTCTCTCTCTCTCTCTCTCTCTCTCTAGCTATCTATTTATCTATCTATCTATCTATCTATCTACCTATCTATCTATCTATCTAGCTGTCTGTCCGTCTGTCTGTCTTTCTATCTATCTATATACATATATATATCTATTTTTATCATATGTATGTGTGTATATATATATATATATATATATATATATATATATATATATGTGTGTGTGTGTGTGTGTGTGTGTGTGTGTATGCATGTATATACTTATATATGTGTAAGTGTATTTGTGTATGTATACATGTATAATGTGTATGTGTGCGTATGTATATAAATATAAAAGTGTAAATATATATATATGCAAATACACGTATACATTTATCTCTGTATGTATTCGTGTGTGTACGCAGATGTGTATATATGTGTGTGTGCTTGTGCGTGTATGTGTGTGTATGTGCGCTTGTGCACGTATGAATATAAAGGTGCACGCACATTCGTGTCTATGAAATATTGTTATCTGTGTGGCTAATAAAAGAAAGAAAGTTATCTGCAGATGTATCTATGTGCTACATATATGTGTGTGACTACACACGTATACACACACAGACGCAGTTACAAACCCACACTCAGACACTTGTTTATATATATATATATATATATATATATATATATATATATATATATATATATATATATATATATATATATATATATATATATATATATATGTATATATATATATATATATATATATATATAAGCAATGTTAAATCTCTGAGCGAGGTGTTAACAGTAACTGCACGATAAAGTGAAGTATATTTGCCATTTAAATGTGGCTGACCCCTAAGGGTGGATGTTACTGTTGCTTTTAGCCCCAGGAGAACATCTCCTCCAGCTGGCTTATCGACACATATCTGTGTCCTGTCTATTTTTGCCAAGGGAAGTTATCCTTCCCATCTTGATCTGCGATACGTACGGACCCGAGTTTCAGGGTTATTTCCCTTCTTCAGCGTACGATAATCGCCGACCTTTGATGAGAATGACAATCCCTTGGCAATATATAAGTTTTTTTCCAGTGAAGTTATTCACTGATATCAAAAAAGTGAAAACAAGCAATGTTAAATCTCTGAGCGAGGTGTTAACAGTAACTGCACGATAAAGTGAAGTATATTTGCCATTTAAATGTGGCTGACCCCTAAGGGTGGATGTTACTGTTGCTTTTAGCCCCAGGGTCCGTACGTATCGCAGATCAAGATGGGAAGGATAACTTCCCTTGGCAAAAATAGACAGGACACAGATATGTGTCGATAAGCCAGCTGGAGGAGATGTTCTCCTGGGGCTAAAAGCAACAGTAACATCCACCCTTAGGGGTCAGCCACATTTAAATGGCAAATATACTTCACTTTATCGTGCAGTTACTGTTAACACCTCGCTCAGAGATTTAACATTGCTTGTTTTCACTTTTTCGATATCAGTGAATAACTTCACTGGAAAAAAACTTATATATTGCCAAGGGATTGTCATTCTCATCAAAGGTCGGCGATTATCGTACGCTGAAGAAGGGAAATAACCCTGAAACTCGGGTCCGTACGTATCGCAGATCAAGATGGGAAGGATAACTTTCCTTGGCAAAAATAGACAGGACACAGATATGTGTCGATAAGCCAGCTGGAGGAGATGTTCTCCTGGGGCTAAAAGCAACAGTAACATCCACCCTTAGGGGTCAGCCACATTTAAATGGCAAATATACTTCACTTTATATATATATATATATATATATATATATATATATATACACATATACATATACATATTCATATATATATATATATATATATATATATATATATATATATATATATATATATATATATATATATATATATATATATATATATATGTATATGTATATGTATATGTGTATATATAGATATATATATATATATATATATATATAAAGTGAAGTATAATATATATATATATATATTTATATATATACAGAGAGAGAGAGAGAGAGAGAGAGAGAAAGAGAGAGAGAGAGAGTGAGAGAAACAGTGATAGAGGGCTGAGAGAGGGTAAATGGTATGCGATGTTTCATTAAATTATGTTTACTTAGATGCATTTATATAGTGAACATTATAGCGCAAACCAGCCGATCTATAAATAGCAGTATAACTAAACTCCTGTTGCATCTAAAACGGCTTCCTCCAACATATCTACGTCATTAACTAAGCTAACTATAATATTGCCTCCCAAAACCTCATATTCTCCACAAACTTTATAACAAAATATTACCCTAGTGTCGTTCAATCATCTAATTATCGAAGTCCCGACACGCATCACACTTTACTGAACGAATACAAAGAACTCCAATAACATTACAAAGATGTCTATTTATCAATTTTCAAAATGAACCAAAATTCCTATAATCATGCGGTGACAATAACAAGTTCCTTAGCGGAAATAGCAGCTAAATGTAAAAAACACGTCATATTGTCTTAGAGAATACATATTGTAATATATTTCTAGACACACCAAATCTGAATGGAAGATGGACATGGTCTCTATTTCAAAACACGTCATATTGTCTTAGAGAATACATGTTGTAATATATTTCTAGACACACCAAATCTGAATGGAAGATGGACATGTTCTCTATTTCCTTTCTGAAATATTTGCTGAATTGTAGGCGATTGGCTGTAACCAAGAGAAACACTAGCAAAAGATGGGGCAATTGGAGAATATTCTAACCAACAAATTCATCCGAAGTGAGGGTGACAATTTGACCAGACGAAGAGAAGCAAGAAGGCAATCCGTTTATATACTAAACAAATCTGTTGCTTACAAAGAACCGGAGCGACTGATTTGCATATCGTAATTATTACCCATTTATTTCATATTAAGGTCCTCTCGACGGAAATCTCACTTCTCACAGTATTCAAGGATGATATAATATATGTACCCCACAGAAAAGAGATTTAAGCAGAGCAAATTTAACTAATACTTCTGTAGAATGAAAACAAAATGTTGATCATCGTTAATCAATTTTCGAACCTTATCGAATTCTCATGCACCTTCGGATTTATTCCGTTGGTCCTGAGAAACAGTTGGTTGGTGTATGAAACATCCCAATAAATCTGGTTCGTGATGGTTCAATCAATACCATCACTGTAAAAAACATCCAAAAGTTTACAAAACAGATAAGCATACAGAGGCGTTGAATTTACTTGGTTAGCTTCATCTATGGGAATAATTTTCTGATATTATTATAGAATTAAATGTTAATGTTGAAATAATTCACACAACGTAACAGAACTAAAATTTGTTACTCGGATAAATGATAAGTGTCAGACTTAAAATTCAAATGGTTTATAAATGTCATGGAAGGCAGAGCGAACGATTGATTGATGACTGTTCGTTAACTGAAAAGTTTTGCGATCGTAATGATATATTTTCGGTACTATTAACAAAATGTTTGAGTCAATAAAGCCAGCTATTTCAGTAAATGCTTTGAGTCATTAATTTTTCTAATGTCAACACTAAACGTTATGTCATGAAAAATTATTCTTTTATGTTACCGTGTATATATTTATAATGAAGCAGAATAGATTTAATAGCTAAAACAATGAAAAATATGGAAATGAAGTTGTCATACTTCAAATGCGCTGATATGAGATACTAAAATCAAATGAATACGCGTAGATTCAAGTACGGCAACTTTGTTTTTGGTTATTTTATGAATGTGTACACACACACGCATACATACACACACGCATATACACACTCACTCTCTCACTCATGAAAGCGTATATAGACAAACAGACTTACACACAAACGTGCGCAATCAGGCACACACACAAACAAACTCGCTTTCGAAGGTACACACACGTAGAAGCACGCGTTTATAAACACAGAGAGATGTATGCATATGTATAAATACAACTTCCATTGCGGTTAGAACTAACGAAACCAAGGAAGACGTGTGCGCGTTTGTGTATATATATTGGTGGGAATTTATATGTGTGTGCGTGTGCATGTATATATATATCTATATCTATATATGTATATGTATGTATGCATGTAAAGGCGCACGTACAGATACGCACACACATACACATATATGTACATATATATGTATATATATATATATATATATATGTGTATATATATATATATATGTGTGTTTATATATATATATATATATATATATATATATATATATATATGTGTATATATATATATATATATATATATATATATATATATATATATGTGTGTGTATATATATATATATAGATATATATATATATATATATATATATATATATATATATATATATATATATATATATATATATATATACATATATATGTACATATATGTGTATGTGTGTGCGTATCTGTACGTGCGCCCTTACATGCATACATACATATACATATATAGATATAGATATATATACATGCACACGCGCACACATATAAATTCCCACCAATATATATACACAATCGCGCACACGTCTTCCTTGGTTTCGTTAGTTCTAACCGCAATGGAAGTTTTATTTATACATATGCATACATCTCTCTGTGTTTATAAACGCGTGCTTCTACGTGTGTGTACCTTCGAAAGCGAGTTTGTTTGTGTGTGTGCCTGATTGCATGCGTACGAACAGCCATGCTACATGGCAGTGAAACATGGGCTGTAACTGCTGAGGACATACGTAAGCTCGCAAGGAATGAAGCCAGTATGCTCCGTTGGACGTGTAATGTCAATGTGAATACCCGTCAGAGTGTAAGTATCTTGAGAGAAAAGCTGAACATTAGAAGCATCAGTTGTGGTGTGCAAGAGAGACAATTGCGCTGGTATGGACATGTGGTGAGAATGGATGAGGATAGCTGCGTGAAAAAGTGCCACACCCTAACAGTTGAGGGAACCCGTGGAAGAGGTAGGCCCAGGAAGACCTGGGCTGAGGTGGTGAGGCAAGACCTTCGTACATTGGGCCTCACCGAGGCGATGACTACTGACCGAGACCTTTGGAAACGTGCTGTGCGTGAGAAGACCCGGCAAGCCAAGTAAGATCGTTGCCAGTGCCCCTGGACTGGCTCTTGTGCGGGTGGCACATGAGATGCACCATTTTGAGCGTGGCCGTTGCCTGTACCGCCTGACTGGCTCCCGTAGGATTTTCGAGTGAGATCGTTGCCAATGCCCCTGGACTGGCTTGTGCGGGTGGCACATAAAAGACACCATTTCGAGCGTGACCGTTTTCGTGCGGGTGACACGTAAAAGCACCCACTACACTCTCTGAATGGTTGGCGTTAGGAACGGCATCCAGCTGTAGAAACTCTGCCAAATTAGATTGGAGCCTGGTGTTGCCATCCGGTTTCACCAGTCCTCAGTCAAATCGTCCAACCCATGCTAGCATGGAAAGCGGACGTTAAACGATGATGATGATGATGATGATGGCCATATTCCAAGTGACGCAAACATCAGAATGCTGAATGGCATAATGTCGACAGATCGAAAAACTTCCAATTTTGTATTATTTGTGCTAAAAATGAATTAGGTGAGCCACTTTTAAAGACATTTATTTGCAGTTATCAAATTAAGTTGATTTTTTTTTTAAATAACATATAACAAATTTAATTTGTACTATTTTTGACGTATCAGAAAACGAAACCGATATATGTGAAGCATATTCATTTACAATAACCATCATAGAAATATACGAATAGTTATTGCACGGATACAATTTCGAAAACATAAAGTTATATTTTGATACTTTATCGATTACTCCGTTTCTTTAGATTTTCTCATTATTAAATATTTGTCTCTTTTTTTCGATACAATGTTGAAAATACGGAACAATTAGAGCATCGAAAAATTGAGAGGTCAAAATAAACTCCACATATCGAGCTGCTACTTCTCCGTAGAGAGAGGTCACAACTTCGCTCTTACGAACGTGTGATTACAATATCATACGGAAGAATGACAAGATGATTCTCGAAGCCGAGCCCACCAGCAAAAGATCTGTGGCTATATTAAAGGCGACAAGGTTTGATAATACACAAGACTCTGTTGGTCATGCTTGGGAATGCCGCCTGTGAGTTTAATGATGGTTGTTTCTGATAGTGCCCTATGAAGAAGGTACGTGAGCATTCTAACCTCATGACCATTGCAGAAGAGATGCATGGTTGAAGAAATACAAGAGAGCTCCGTCTCAGAGAAGGCGATACCGTTTTGATAGAAAATTCAAAGAAGTCAACTACCAGAACACGTCAGTTGATATACAGGAGAGTTTGAAAATGCAATGCTAAACACAGTCAAGTTTATCGATTCTGGCATTGGCAAAGGATTCGACTTTTGTTTGTTCTAAGGATGGGTACTGTCATGGACGATGGTTATTGATGAATTATGTTACTACGAGCAGATAGTTACAATTTCTCTAAAGAGACATATACATTAACCCATACTATTCATTCATTATATATATATATATATATATATATATATATATATATATATATATATATATATATATATATATATATATATATATATATATATATATATATATATATATATATATATATATATATACACTCGTAAGCGGTTATGTTATATCTCACTGGATTGTTGAAATTCAATATATGACAATTCTTTCCTTTGCTCATGTAAATACAAACTTAGCCTGTGGGTCTAACGTTTATCTGCATTTGATTGCAACCCAGAACCGTTGGCAAACGGAAGGATTCTGTGACAAAGATAAATGTTTAAATGATTGAAACTGCATTTATATGCATTTCAACACTGAAACCTCCATTTGTAATTTCTGCTGCCTCACCGAATGTATACCGTGCACAAATAACAAGTTAGCAATAAAACAAGCAAGCTTAAATATGATAGAACAATTCAGTGGAAGATATTCCTTTCATAACGGTCGTTGAGCTTGTAAAGTCCAACATGTAATCCGAGTAAATGACGCAATTATTGAGAAGCAAATAGGCTTTGTGACCTATCAATCTATGTATCATCTATCTATCTATCTATCTATCTATCTATCTATCTATCTATCTATCTATCTATCTATCTATCTATCTATGTACCTGTATATATATATATATATATATATATATATATATATATATATATATATATATATATATATATATATATATATATATATCTAGTTGAAATTGACACAAAAACAAAAGACGACATTAGGTGTATAAACAACAGGATGTGTATTAGTTTAACACCCGGGAAGGTGAGAAGGTCTTTTACGTTTCGAACCTATGCTCTTCAACAGAAAGGAACACGAGGAAATAAACAGCGAGAGAGAAGAAAAAAAACTTTGATATATATATATATAATAGTTATGTTTTAGTAATAAGTATATTCCCCCACCTACTTCCCTTAAAAAGAAACACCCCGCAACACCTAAGTGTAGATTTTTAATAAATTCTGTCAAATTAAAATTCCATCACATCAGCATAACAAGTGTAAGCATATTCCTTGGTATGAATTAATAGACCTTAAAATCTATTATATCTCTGGATCATTATGTCCACAGGAACGGCGATCGGATCTTAAGGACCTGTAAACTTCCATATGGATTTATAGCATTCAACTCTGATTTTAAACCCAACACATTCTAAGTACAACTATATATTTGTATAATGTATAGTTCTAGGTAGACCTATATATTTGTATAATTTTAATATATTCTTAGTGTATTTGTATGGATATTATTTTATTCTTGTATTCCCTTATATGATTCAGCTTTTAGGCTGTGGCCATGCTGGGGCACCGCCAGTGATTATATTTATATACTTTCAATGTATTTTTGGTATATTTATAAATCTATACAATTTTCAGAACGGAATATATTTTATTGTAACCCAGGTTTTGTTTCTCATTATTTTTCCTATTTTTGCTATGGTTCAAATGTCTTGAGCGCTTCGGTGTGTCTTCTCTATATAGAGGAAATTTACCTCTAAGAATAAATTATATATGTGTGTATGTGTATATGTGTGTATGTGTGTATATGTGCATGTGTATGTGTGTGTGTGTGTGTGTGAAGGCACGTGGCCTGATGGTTAGGGTGTTGCAATCACGATTGCTATATCGTGGATTCGATTCCTGGACAAAGCGGCACATAGTGTTCTTGACCAAAACAGTTCATATCACATTACACTAGTCCGCTCGTAAACCAGTCACAGACTCTCGTTCTGATCAAGGGGGAATTTTGGTTTGCTTGTCTACTAGCGCAGTGGCATTATTCGAAATCTAAAACGATGCAAAAGCTGGCGATGTATAAACGTGTCCTACAGTCTGGTCGATCATATACATGTGTCTATGTGTGTGTGTATGTATATATATATATATATATATATATGTGTGTGTGTGTGTGTGTGTGTGTGTGTGTGTGAGAGAGAGAGAGAGAGAGAGAGAGAGAGAGAGAGAGACTATCTATATATGAGCGCCCGTGTATTTTTGTACAAATATCTTTACATATATATATTAAGTGTGTGTGCATGTGTGTGATGAAGGAGCATGGCTCAGTGGATAGGGGATTCGCTTCACAAGCTTCCGATCGTGAGTTCGGTTCTGGATAGCGCGTTGTGTACCTGACGAAGACGATTTATTTCACGTTGTTCTAGTTCACTCATTCAACTCAATGACTTGTACCTGTAATTTAAAGAACGAACCTTGAACCATTCTGCGTCGCATTGCATATTTCTGAGAACTACATTAAGGGTTCGCTATCCAGTGGGTTCCTTATGCACTTGCACGTTAATTTCATAAATAGTGTGTTCCGTTGATCGTCTCAAGTATATGTGTATATGTGTGTGCACATGTATATACGTTTATATGTATGTCATTTTTCAGAGTATTAATGGACGTTCTTCGCCCTCTTTTCGGTGACCGCCTTATTTTCAGGTTTGCTGACATTCCTTGGCCCCCTCAGTCCCCTCATGTGTCGATGTGTAGTTATTTCGTGTGGCGAAACGTCAAGGTACGTGTGTATGCGCATACATTGAACGATTTCAAGGAAGCTATTCGCGTGGAATCGACGGAGCAATCCTGGATAGAGTGGAGGCCAACTTCCAAGAACGCTTTCAGAAATACACGTGAAAATGTGTGTATTATGTAATAATCATTGAATTTGTGTAGAGTTCTTTTACATATGTATATATATATATATGTGTGTAACTAAATAAGTGTATTTATGTATACACGTGTGAATGTAATATGAATATTTGTCTGCATGTACATATATATATATATATATATATATATATATATATATATATATATATAAATCAAAATAAGCAAGACGGATTTCAAAGATGGTTGCAGTACGCACGTTTCATGCTACTCCATTTATTTAAGTAATGCGAGCATTACATTAAATGCAATATGTAGAGCAATCTTCAGCTGCACGAAAATGCAGAAAATTTCAGTAGAATAGACATATTATAATTGTGGCAACATTTCAAATCCAAGTGGGAGGAAGAATGTATAAAATCCATTTTGACATAGCCAAGTCTATCAGGCCTGATATAATTGCCACAATTATAATATGTCTATTCTACTGAAATTTTCTGCATTTTCGTGCAGCTGAAGATTGCTCTACATATTGCATTTAATGTAATGCTCGCATTACTTAAATAAATGGAGTAGCATGAAACGTGCGTACTGCAACCATCTTTGAAATCCGTGTTGCTTATTTTGATTTTTTGATCACCTAGCTTTTGGAATGGTTTTTATATAATACCATACCATACTATATTCTGGTGCCTAAACAGAAGTACCATATTCAATTTTTGAATCTAAATCTAAACCTTCATATATATATATATATGTATATATATATATATATATATATATATATATATATATATATATATATATATATATATATATATATATATATATATATATACATATATTATATATATATGCATATAGGTATGTATGTATATGATTATGACTTCTAAGTCTGAAATAGTTGGTGTATTGAGTAGAAAACTTAGCTGTAGCAGGCAATGAATTTGATATGTACAGTCTAATGTACCCTCTTAACATGATAGATTTCGTCGAAGCATCTCGAGCAAATTCCTAGAAGTGTACATGATTATTTTTATCCCGTCCCGAAGGTGAAATATTATTTCATTAGGAAACCCGAATGAATAAATAAATAGAGTAGAAAATAATATATATGTAAACGACAAACATATTTTCCCTGGAGTATTGAAATATTCCATTCTGAATCCGTTACAAGAAGAATAAAGACGTGATCGGCATTTTTTGTTTTTTTTTACACCAACAGGAAACATAATCATTCTTTATATTCAATGGAATGTATTATTCACTCCTGGATAATTCATCACTGTCTAACGATACACAAGAAATTGATCCGCACAATCTTTGCATGAATATATTTATAAAAGCCAAAGTCCCGGTATTTTAAGCTCAACGTTACCGTATCCAGATATAAATAGTAATCCAATATTATGTATTCATTTCCAAGACGTATTTAGATTTCATATCAGTAACGAAAGAACAGGAACTAGAAAAGGATAACGCTAGACTAAAGTAATTAAAGAAACAAATATGAATGATTAAAATAAAAGTACAATATTTCTACATAAATTTAAATATCTAGGTTTATGTTGGTTTTACACACTAAACATTAAAATAGCCATAATTAACTGATCAGCCGAATTATAATGTCTATTATATCTAGCGAAAAGTAATGAATTTCATGTTTCTGAAATTATATCACTGCATTTTTCACCCACCATAAATATGTCCCGAAATTCCATACATCTTATTTATGATAAACATAAAAATATATAAATTTTAACTGAACTTCATTTAATGTGATAAACTTAATGCGAAGGCTAGTATATATTGGATCCGATGTATATTGGATCCGATGTATATTGGATCTGATGAATAACTCTTGTCGAAAAAGCAAAGATATTGGCTAATATGTTGTAGGGCTTGGGAAAACGCGTAATAATAATAACAATAATGATAATAATAATCGCTAAAAAGTGTTAGTCATAAGTTTACCTAGGGTTAAAAAACAAACATACTAATGAAATAGACTCTTAGTTCAGAGGTCTAAATATTTTACAGCTGCAAATTAATTGGTTGTAAGAGGTCGTTATGTATTCCGCTTAATTCAATCTATAGCATTAAATTAGTTTGGAGAGTAAGTTGTTCATCTTAATTTGGAATTATCTTATTTACAGCGAGCAAAACAAAAACAAAGCTATCATTATGAACTTGTATACAAGAAAACAAAATTACGTATTTCCAAAAGTCAGCATAACACATACGCACCTAAACAAATTGATTTTAATCAGATAACGAATATTTCACACAACTTGATGCACTTATAAAATTTATGTTACGAAGTTTCTAGCTCAAACAAAATTAGTTACTAATAATTATTTCGGAAGTTGACACAAAGCTTGAAATTTAGAGATGCTGGTTAGGGGGTTAAATTGGCAGAGGAATGAATTTCGAAGTCTACCTTAGCAGTATTTGAAGAACGGACAGAAGCCATTTCGCCACCGTTAGCGCCATCTGCAATGATAGTATTGGACCTAATATTAACCTAGAGAGAGGGAGGGAGAGAGAGAGGGAGAGGAAGAAAGAGAGTAAGAGGGAGGGATATATATTCTTTTATTTGCTTCCATGATTTGACTGCGGCCATAGTGGAGCACCACCTTTAGTCGACCAAATCGACCCTAGGACTTCTTATTTGTAAGCCTAGTACTTATTCTATCGTTCTCCATTGCTGAACTGCTAAGTTACAGGGATGTAAGCACACCAACATCGGTTGTCAAGCGATGATGGGGGACAAACACAGACACAAACATATACATACACACACACACATACATGTATATACGACGCGCTTCTTTCAGTTTCCGACATCCAAATCCACTCACAAGACTTTGGTTGGCCCGAGGCTATAGCAGACGGCACTTACCCAAGGTGCCACGCAGAGGGACTGAAACCGGAACCATGTGGTTGGTAATCAAGCTACTTACCAAACAGCCACACCTGCGCCTATACATATATGTGTGTTTGTTTGTGTTTTTTTGTGTCTGCGGGTGTGTGTGTGTGTGTGTGTGTGTCTGTACATATATATATATATATATATATATATATATATACAAGGCTTGATCAATAAGTATCAATAGTAACAAAGATGAGGCATGTAGAGAGAAGCCGTCTAGCACAGATTGACCTTGAACAGTGCTATGCATGCGCACTACGTTTTAACATTTTAGCTCACTCCCGCTGTTTACAGCAGTGCTTGGAAAGAAAGTGTGTAGCGTGTGATCGTTGCATTCCCATGACAGAGAAACTTGTCATGGCGATACCTGTTCAGAGGCCTATGCAGAGATGCAGAAAGTGTATGAAGAGGAGTGTATGAGCCGCACACAACTGAACGAGTGGTTCAGCCTTCTTCAAGATGGCCGAAAAATTTCGATATTGATATATGCATACAGAGAAAGAGAGAGAGAGAGAGAGAGAGAGAGAGAGAGAGAGAGAGAGAGAGAGAGAAAGAGAGAGAGAGAGAGAGAGAGAGAGAGAGAGAGGGAGCTAGAGAGTGAGAGCTAGAGAGAAAGAGAAAAGATGAAAAAGCAGAGAAGATTTGTTTTTCAGGATTTAAAAGTATATTAAAGCCATGATAATAAAGATATACAATTTTGTACAAAATAAGGTGTTGCTCTTTCAACATAATTGAAGCAACTACAGGTTTCAAATTGTTAATCAAATTGTGAGTGAAAGAGATAAATTTGGTAGGGAAAAAAATATTGATAGGGGAGATAATTGTTCACTCATTCATTTTGTAGTAAAGGGGAGGGAAATCTCTAATTTTTAATATATATATTTTTTTGTGTTCGCTACTATATTCTGGCTTATATCTGTAATCAGATGGAGTAAGTCCTTTATTTTTGATATGGGTTCCTGCATGCTGAAGACGTGCCAATATTTGCTGCAAAGTCTGTAAGAAAATCTTCCTCGGATACCTTGAAACGGTTTGAAACAAGTAGACTAATCCAACCGGAATTCGCTGCATATTAAGGGTAATTTAATATATTACTAGAAACTATATTGAAATAAAATAGAATAGATCGGAAAGTTATCATATTTGTAGAAACTCCCTGAATTATTTCTGGTAAACAAAGTTTATTGCATATCTTCCATGTTAAATATTTAAGGTAACCGTTGAAACCGTTCGAAATCTGTGAAGAACCCAAACAAAAGCCGCTGCATATTGAGTGTAATTCAATATATTACTAGGTAATATATTGGAATAAAACACAATACAGCAGCAAGATATCGTGGTCGCTGAATGAAATTTATTCCACGTGGGATACTGAAGGTAAGCGTAAATCCTTTTTACATTTTCGATGTGAAACCCTTGAGAGAAAACGAAATAAACAAATAAGTGAGCAAGTAAAATTATATATACATATCTATATCTATATATATATATATATATATATATATATATATATATATATATATATATATATATAAACACACACTGACACACACATATATGTACACACACACACACACACACACACACACACACACATATATATATATATATATATATATATGTATGTATGTATGTATGTATAGAGTAAAAACCGCCACATACCGATAATCGATCGCTTTGTTTACATTCTCGACTCAAAACTTTTCAGCTTTATTTTTCTTACAGACTCACATTGAGAAGCACATATATACAAATATAAATACACAAATCGGCTTTTGAAAAGAAATAATAAATACAAGGGAAAACCCTTTAAGCAATTGATACTGGATGCTAGAAGCTTGTTAACGTAAATTTGTCCCATACAGTGGGACATTTGAAAACAAAAAAAAGGTTTATATCAGCTAAACTTTCTTGAATGAATTTTCCGTGCGATTGTAGAACCCCTGTTCCCACCTCTCTTCTATCAATTTGCTCTCCTCACTTTCCTCGCCTAGAATCCCTGCACCCCCTCTCTCCTGTCAATTTGTCCTCCTTGCTTTCCTCGCCTAACCTCCCTCCCTCTCCTATTATACTCTTCTGCTCGACTCTACTCCTATCTTCTCTTCTAACACCCCTCCCACCCTCTTCTGCTCCACTCTGTTCTCATTTTCCCATCAACTACTCCTCCATGTCCCATGATATCTCTATCGCGTACCCCCTCTCTCCCTCTTTCTGCACTCGTCAATGAATCACACGTCATAAAGGAAGTTGTAACACAGTCGAGATGGCAACCTGGAAGGACACAAAAATAGACCAACTCCTCCGGGCTTGGGTTGCTACCGAAAATGACCCACCCAATAATGTGATTACTGCAGCCCTGAAAAACAATGGATTCAATAGCACCAAGGCGCAGATAGAACGTAAAAAGAAAGAACTCAGCCGCTCCTATGAACTCGTGAGGCCAAATCTATAAAATAAGACACCAATTCTGCTGATGAATATTAGAGGCCTCTTGCAAAACAACAGCAAGAGCATGCTTGGGAGAACTTTCTGCATGCAATCAAGCTGTATGCATTGCACTCACAGAGACTCATCTGTCTGCAGACATACATGACGCTGAGATACACGTACCAATGTACACTGTGTTCCGCACAGACAGAAAAGAGAGAAGTCACGGTGGACATGCAATGTACAGCCATGGTGTGACAGCACTGACACTGGTGTCACATTCGAATGCGGTCTGCAACACACTCATAGTACGTCTTAAGTAAATTGACGTGGTAATATGCACATTATACTGCCCATCCAATGCCTCAAACTACGATGGCAAGTTTGAGGAATATCTTACAAAGATAAAAGATGAACTCACACACCAAGACTAATGCCTTAATGCACTTCTGATGGGTGACTTCAACTTCCCCAGCATTAGATGGCCTGAAGGTGTCATAACCTCAGGACTGACACGAAAAGAATGCAATCAGGCAGAATCTCTAGTAGATCTCACGAAAATGATGTTCATGCAGCATACTTTCCCCAACCAGAAGTAAAAACATCCTAGACCTCTGCTTCTCAAACAATATGGACTTATCCACAACATAAACATATCACCGTCTACTCACTCAGACCATAACATGATAGAACTGTCAATATATGGTCCAAAGCTAAGTAAAGAATCATACAACACTGCTGGATCCTAAGCGCTAGCCAACCTGAACGCCTACAAGACTGACTAGAAGTCCATGAACAAAGTGGTTGAGAGTGCGTGCTACTAACCTCAAGATTCCAAGTTCGATTCCGGGCAGTGATCTGAATAATAATTTTTTTTTTTAAATACATATTTTACCTGTGAATTTGCGTGAGTAAACTTGGAATGCATATAATGAGCTTCTCTGTCCTAGGTATACGGAAAACACTCGGCGAGAAATGGAAGAAAATTTGAAGAAAGAAGAAAAAACAACAACAACAACATAATAATAATAACATTGAAAAATGAGAACCCAGGCTCGAAATTTCTCCAGGACACCTGAAGAAGTTTGGAGAGTATATCAGACGAAACGTGTTAACAACAAACAAGATGATGACAAATATCCGTCAAATGTAAATAATGTACTTAATGTATTGGTTTTGATGAAATGTTTATAAGCTGCATAATTTCGTCTAGGAAAAATCCCTTGAAGACGTAGAATGCTAGAGAAGATAGTACAATGCCAACCGAGGCGAAACAAGTTGCCACAGAAATGCACGAGAACGATAGGTATAGATAGTTGTCTATTAGTTCCTCTCATTGATTCCACATAGATGAGTCACTTCATAAAATAATTCAAATCGCTAGTCTTAGCTATATACGGATAAAAGGTATTTGCTAACGTGCGACATTGTAACGTAAATGAAAAGAAAATTAAGATTTGAGTCTGAAGCAAATCTAACGGGGTAAACATAATTTACATATCACATTCGTAATGTGTGGATGTTCATTTCTTTTAACGCTTGTAGGTTGCGGTATTTCGTCCAGAGAAAACTGGGTGAATCCCTTCAGTAGGCACATGCATACGTATATGTGTAATATATACGTTTGTATGTATATCGTTATTCAGTTTTTTTCAAGATTTCTTGCCAATAGAGAAAGAGCCGGTTTCTAATCCAGATTCAAGGCTCTTTCATTGAAATTTCAAGATCAACAACAGGGTATTTTTGTATTTATGTATACGTGCAGATTTATATGTTGTGTTGTATATATGTCTTATCGTGCATATACTTGCATATCTAGACATGCTCATATCTACTTAAGTGATAAACTTTTGGAAAGTTTTACAGATTTTTACAGTTTCAGTGGTGAATTGGATCTGTAGTTTTCGAATCAGCTTTCTCCTTTCTAGTTTTCAGAATACTAATTTCCCAAGATTTGTATTTAGGCAGTACGTTACATATCCCAGTACCCCAATAATTACAAGTATAAATTTGAACTTGTGTGTATGTATGTATGGAACGTGAAGAATTATTCATAAGCTGTTTTAACTGGTATTATTTTACGACGTAGCCAATTAGTGTTATAACGCTTGCTGTATTGTACAGTGTTGGCCTTATACAAACGCGTCTCTGTATAGATCTTTCCGAGATGATAGGTGAAGTGGCTAACGTAAAACGTCCATATTCATTGAAGAATATTTTGTCTCACTCATTTCCGTGATTTTTCGCTTATCCTATCAAGAAACGAACGATACATTGTACATAAAGTATGGATTCACGCATGCACACATAGACTCACACACACACACACACACACACACACACACACACACACACACACACACACACACACACACACACACACACACACACACTCACACAAACACACATTCACACACACACTCACACATATTTTATTCATATTGATTATTCATCTATTTATATATGTAGATACATATACATACATATATATATTGTATTACATATACATCTTTAATTTTGGCCATTTACGTTTAGAAATATATGCAGCTGAATTATCTCTTAAAATCGTAAATGTCTCACAATAGAAATCTAAATGAAGGTTACATTTATTAACTGAAATATTCTCGTAATTTCCTGTCTAGAGCCAAAGCTAAAATATTAAGTCTCTACCACTCTGCGCTGGGTAATTTAGTGAATATATTTATCGTCTTCACCATTTCGCTTTTAGATCTTAATACTAAAAACTCTCGGGAATGATCAATGATAGCATTTTCGGATTATTATGCTCAGAATATTTGAAAGACACATGTGGCATGTATATTTTATACTCATGAGGGTTGAAAAGAAAGCAGCATAATTAGAATCATTAAAGGGACATCCAACATTGATTTTAACCTTTATTACCCTTCTAACGATTTCCAAATTTAACGTATCCCAAATGAAGACTAAATGCTGAAGAAGAAATAAATATCGTGGTCATGAAAAACGCTAATTTGAGATGGGAAGCAAATGAAAGGTCCTGAAATATTCGCTTTACAAATTGATTGAGTTCATATATTAGAATATGACATGACGATCTTGTCGGCATTATTTATAAAGAAAATAATTTCTTTGAAGAAAAAAAGACCCGCTTTAGTTAATCGAAAAGGAGTGGTGTTTAATCAGGACAATGCCTGACCCCTCACTGCAAAGATCACATCACAGAAGATAGAAGAACTTGGTTGAGAAAGAATTCCTTATCCACCTTATTCTCCCGACCTTGTTCCTTCAAACTACCATTTGTTTCGTAGTTTACAGAATAATTTGGGAGACATAACTTTCGCAAGCCAGGAGGAAGTTGAAACTGACATTTCAGTGTTCTTCGCTTTGTAACCAAAAGAGTTTTAGATTGATGGGATTAGAAAGCTTGTAAATAGATGGAAGGAAGTCATAGATAATCAGGGAAAGTACATTGATGATTAAATTTCAATGAAATATAACATTTGATCACTTATTTTCTTTATTCAAAATTCGGACAGAACTTATGGGATGACCTGATACAATAGGAATCAAGTTACCTTGAATTTTACGTGAACACGTAATTTCAAAAAATATCAAATTAATTAGGCATTCCAAAATGGGAATTAACTTTATAAGTGCCCATAAAATACTGGAATCTCGAAATTTATTGTCTATTACAGAATGATATTTAGAGTTGGTAATCTAATTACTCTGTTAGAGCTGAATGTCAAATTAACTCTGCTACCGGTTTGATTAATGATCTATTTTAAATTACGATCTAGTTAATATCACTGTTGTTTCAGATTATTGAAGATCGCTCGTCACAAATTTATCAAATAACATCTAATTTTTTAGATGTAATATAGATTGTAAAATTATTTCGAAAATATTAGAGTAACGAAAAGTTTTATAAAGAAAGTGTAAACGACGATAACTATATGTATATCATAGCATTTTATGGAAATATGATTATCATTTTATGTTAGAATTCTACCTGAAACACTCAATCAGAACGTATACAATCTCGTAGCTTCGAATAAATAAAAAATTAGAAACAGTTTAAAATGATGCAACATTAAGAGCAAGATAGTCTTATAATATAATTTGGAACCTAAATAAATTAAATTTTTGAATATGCTCAGCATATTAATTTTATTGTGGTAAATCGGAATTTTCACACACAGCAAAAATAAACATACACAGAATCATCTGTGTATGTATTAATGTACGTAAATATACGTACGTAAATGAATGTATAAATGTTTGTATATATATATATATATATATATATATATATATATATATATATATATATATATATATATATATATGTATATATATATATATATATATATATATATATATATATATATATATATATATATATATATATATATATATATATATATATTATTGTGAGTTGTAATAAACACTACCCAGCGGGTATTGCTAAGAGTACAATATACATGTATATATATATATATATATATATATATATATATATATCTGCAATATGTGTACATGTGCTTGCACATGCTTATGCATAGCTCATTTCAAGCGTACCACTGCTCATATGTGAATACACATGCGCATAAATATCAGTGATCTGCAATTGTGCACAGGAATGTACGGAAGTTAGTTTTGTTGTTAATGAACAGAATTTCTTATGACGTCAATTGCATATTCCAAGAGACCCGTATCAAGTTTGTTTTCAGAAAGAGAATACATCTTGTCTTCCTTTATTCCATGGAGAACTATGATTAACAAATCTCACAAAGGAGTATCGGAGACGCAGTTGTTCGTAACGGTTCGATTTGATAAAGTAATATATTCGAGTGTTAATTAAGTATATTCTTTTATTGGTTTCAGTTATTGGATTGCATCCGCACGAGAAGCAACTTTGTGAAGGATTTCGTTGAATATATTCCATTAAGTACTTCTTGCAATCTGGTACTGACTAAATCGAACACTGATAAGTATACATACATACCTATATATATATATATATATATATATATATATATATATATATATATATATATATATATATATATATGCATCAAAATGGATGGATATATAGATTCCCAACGGCTCCGACGATGTGTTGTTTTGGTTTCGCAAGCTGTATTACATGCTCATTGAATTAGAATGTTACTAGTTGGGTATTGCACAGGCACATTCACCATTAATAAGTCCCACAGGCGTAATAAATGTGACCAGCTTGTAAATTGCAAGTATAATCCATCCGTCTCAATGCTCGGATCTACAGAAAGCTATATGATACGAACCTTGTCCAAGATGGCGTAGAGTATGATAATACTTCGTATTTAGTGTTTGCTGTATGACCTTTTGAAATCATCTGCTATTATGCAGAAATATATAGCTATATATATATATATATATATATATATATATATATAGTTTTAGAGAAAAGAACCAAAGTTCATGAACTAATCCATGAAAATCCACAGTTACATATATAATATTTATATGTTTTATATTGTGAAACTTAATTTAATTCTAATTTTTAATAAATTGAATTTAATTAAGATTTTACCTGTAAATTTGGATTTTTATCCCTAATATTAAATATATATATTCTTTTATTCTTTTATTTGTTTCAGTCATTTGACTGCAGCCATGCTGGAGCACCGTATACACACACACACACACACACACACACACACACACACACACACACACACACACACACACACATATATATATATATATATGTATATATAATTATATATATATATATATATATATATATATATATATATATATATATATACATTTAAATTTTATATACTTTTGATACCATTTTAATTTTATATACATTTGATAGCTGGTGCTTCTACTTGGTTTAAGATCGTGTTAGAAATAAACACACCCAGTTACTTTCAGGATTCATAGAATAATGTAATTCCAGATGTAACCTGAAAAAATAGCATAATCAAGGCCGGCATGACTCTAGTCAAGACATTCCAACCACCTAAATTTTTGGTGTTTGACACTGTAATCCTTTCCGATTACATAAGTCATTGATGAGTAATATGTGTCATGGTTTGAATTCTGTATATAAGTTGTTGATGGTTAACATTAAAAAAATGCAAAATAATTTTGGAAAATGAAAGTGAAAATGGATGATAAATCAATGAAATATATTTATTCTATAACAACTTTTGCATATAACTCCTCCCTCAAAACTGTCCATAATGGCGCGTATCCAACTAATTTATATTAGTTATTGTTCTCTTATAGATGGCTGTAGTCTGTACTTTTCACATGTGATGGGATAGATTCAGGAAGTAGAGCGATCTTTAGATTGGTTGAAATGAGAAAGAAACTATGAAATCGTCAGGAATTTTGATAGAACGGAGAACATATGGTTACGAAATTTGCATGGAAACTGATATTGTTATCCCTCCAGCATCAGTTAGATATGTGAAAATAAATGACTGAATAGTAAGACTAGCGAGTTAAACAAAAAGCCTCTTGGAATGTGTTTTGTTTTCATTGGTACATGGTTTGATATCTTCTGCTGTCCTTCAGAGTTCGTATTATCTCAGTATTTCAGAAACACAAATGAAATTGTACTGGATGTATTACATCTAAATTGGACAGTATTTGAAGTCAACAGTTATTCAAGGAAAAAAATAGGGAGTGCGTGGTATTACCGCCTGGTCGTTGGCACAACACAAAATGAGAGAAGATTCTCTCTGGGAATTCCGAGAAAGTCTTCCTTTCAGCCACACAAATGCTCGACATTTAAAACATTTCTCATTTAATTTTCCCACGTACTTTATTTCAGTCCCATACTCTTTAGAACCGTCATTTGTTAGACGTATGGGAAATATCTTGAAAAGCTCGGTTTAGTGTATTAGAAGCAGGTTTAGGACTTTGTGAGAATGTTTTATTCTCTCACTTTCTCCTCTCTGTGCCCATTTGTCTTTATTTTATCTTTCCTTCCTGGAAGCCTGCTTTATTCTTTCGTAAAGAGGTTCTTGTAATCTTTCCTCTGTGGAGGGTATGTTACAGCTGAGGTGGCACTGTTCTTTGAAACGACGCCCCTTTTCTGGATTTGATATAATTCCATTGTGAACCATTGAATAAATTATATTTTGACACTGTTGAATTATAAACGATGTATTTTTCTATGAACATATTAGGGAAAGTGTAAAAAAAGTTTGCAAAATTTCAAAACATTTTTACTTTATTCAATACAGAACTGAATATATATGAGAGAGATAAAACTGCAGTATATATTTTTTTGTTTATTAATCGAAGTTTATAACTATTTTGTATGCATCCGAAGAAAACTTTTCACCCTTAAAGAAAATGAAACAACAAACAAATGCATTTAGCATTTTTGGAGAGAAAAGATTTATTTTCTTATCAAATATTTTCTTTTTAATATTCCCAATATGAAAGAGATGTATATTGATATGCACCAAACTGCAACTACTTCAAATCTGCATTCTACTGAATAGTTGATATTTAACTAAAAGGAATTGCTTATTTTAAGTCAAGAATATTTTTCCAGCTGACTGTAAAATTGGTATTGAAATGATAAATATCCGTTCACTTTCATTGTGTGTGTGTGTGTGTGTGTGTGTGTGTGTGTGTGTGTGTGTGTGTGTGTATGTATGTGTGTGTGTATGTGTGTGTATGTGTGTGTGTGTATGTGTGTATGTGCGTGCGTATGTGTGTGTGTGTATGTGTGTCCCACTTTAGAAAGTGAGGATGTGCGAAATGAATTTTTGTTTTATTTAAAAGAAGAAATGTTTTACTCAGATATCCATTCGACCGAAATACTTTTTTCCCTTCATTTCAAGTTTATAATATTTTATAATATTTTACGCTCATAAAGCATTAAGAGATGTCAGTTGAAAGAAGTCAGCTGACAGATGTCAGCTGAAGGATGCACGCCTAAAATTTCATAAATTGTAAAACTGTTTTCAATAAATCTAAAGATATGCACATTTCAAATGACAACGAAATCTATTTTTAGGGTGGATATAGGATTACATTTATCTGTGATTCTTGATGGCAATAAGGTGTTGTTTCTCTAGTGTTACAGCAGCTAAATAAACGCACCACTTTCGTATGTGCCTACACATGTGCAAGAACCTCTACTCGGATGCTTTTTCGTTTTCACATATAATAACAATAAGAAACTTCAAGTGAAATAATGAAAGTTTTAAGTTTCAGAAAGTGAAAGAATGCTTTCACTGAATGTACATATATGCATCTATATATACAAACTATGTATATGGACAAAAAAAGAAATTGCATTTGTAAATTTTAGATTTCTTACTTGCCAAGGGAAAATAGAAAATTTAGTTAAAAAAAGATATTGTTTTATTAAAAACAGAATCATTTAGTAGAAATTTTAAAGGAAATTTCTGAGGACAATGTCGGAGTTGATTTTACGTATAAACATTTATAATCATTTTTATGTCACTGCTTAAACAATTTCTCTTCACTGTTATAAGCACTCTCTTTATACTTACATACATGCATACACATATACGCACATATGTATATACACACATACATAATACATACATACGTACGTACAGAAAACCCGTTGGAAGGATAACCCCAAAGACAAAAAATAGGAACCCACAGCATGGTAGAAGCCATAGCCACTCATAATACAAAAGAAGTACTGGTGAAATGTCTCAGTGAAAACCTCAATAAAATGTAAGCACAAGAGACCTGATATAATGATTTGGGATAGAGAAAAGAAACAGATGTTAACATAAAAGAGAATGCCTAAGCTGAACTATTGAGGAATGTGCAGTTACTCTATCCAGATTACAAATCCAGGTTTATACCTGCAATATATATCATATATTCATACACACTCACACACGCATATATATTATATATATATATATATATATATATATATATATATATATATATATATATATATATATATATATATATATATATATATATATATATATGTATATGTATATATGTATATATATACATATACAACTATGCACATATATATGTATGTGTATATATATATACATACACACACACACATACATATATATATATATATATATATATATATATATATATATATATATATATATATATATATATATACAGACTCACACACGACTATACATATATGGTAAATATGTGGTTGATTAATAAACTTCTGTATTTCATTTTGAAGCCAACTATATCTTACCTACGGCTTTATACTATATGGTAACTCTACCATCTGCGCTATCTCTTTTTTCTCTAATCTGTAGGTTCTTCACATCTGATTGTCTTAAAATATTTAGAAATTTTGTGGAAAAAAAAAAAAACAAGAGGTTATCATTTTATAACCGCAACATCTGCTGTATCATGAAATAAGTGTTTGACACTTCTGTGGATTCCGTGCAAGTATCTTAGAGGAATCCTTACTGTAGAACGGGTTCTGTGATTAACAGATATAGAAACATTGTCCATATTTTCTACACACTTACACCCAGAGAACCCACGCGCGCATGTCTGTGTGTGTATGTATTAAGTTTTCTCCAAGAATAATATCAAAGGTGATTTGGAAATTTCGGTTTAGTAACTGTGCGCACACTGATGTTTGTTCATTAAAAGAAACTTCGAAATTACTGTCAATATCTTGTCGTGAGAATTTAATAAATATGTAATCTAGAAAGCATTAAGCGATCCTAAATTGTTTTTTTCTATACATCCTCCCATAAAAACGAACACGAAAATATGTAGTATATTTTTGTGTGCATGTATGTGTGTGCGTGTGTGCGTGTGTGTGTGTGTGTCTGTCTGTCTGTGCGTGTCTGTTGTGCATGTCTGTGAGCCTGTATTTTCCAACGTGTCCGACTATATTATGACGGTAGCTTTTGGTGCAAAAGAATTTAGGCTGTTATGTCTAACAAGTTGTGCCATCTCTTCAATCGTCCCTCTTAGGTATCTGTGCCTGTCTGTGTATCAAAGCATAGCATGAAGCCCGTTTTTCTATCAGTGATACCCCTAAGCGAGTCCGTGCGTTCTGGTATGGGTTGCTAGAAATTGTTGTATTCATATCATCGTGAAATCTTATTCTACTAACTTGTAAAAAAAAAATTCTAGATATGCTATACTATTATTCAATGAATGGATAGAAAAGTGGCTTTGGAACATCTTTGGTCATAAGAATTCATCACTGTGGTTGGCCTGGGGCTAAACAATTGCTACCACCGCAACAACAATAGCAACAATATACACTGCATGGTACTGATTCTAGTTTATCCTTTGAACGCTGTTTATGTATAATTGAAAATAATCCATTAGTTGAGTTTCGGTAGACATAGCTTATTTTTGTTTATTTCTTTATTACTTATCTGTAGAATTATAATAATCTCCCTAGCACCATCCTTGAACTACTCTAAATTACTTTCCATTAAAAGTTATTAGAATTAATCATTTGATTTCTTTCATTATCTGAAATGTCTGCTGACGGATTTGTTTTAATTGTAAAATCTCTTTAAGCCTATCCTGTCTATACATATCGATAAGTGATGCTGATTTGAACATGGGATCGTATGCTATCAAACCATTTATCAAATACACTCCTAGATGCATATATTTATGCGACATACTATACAAATAGATTTTTCAAGTATATAAAACTTTAAAATCTTAGTCACGGAAACAGCCCAACGCAGACAACAAGAGATAATCTTTAAAGTTGTAGTTCAGCAACCTAACTCCATATTGATTTAAGTAAAGCAATACCATTTTCTGCGGAGCGGTATATTTTGTGTGTTATACCTATCGCATTCTTGCTTTTTGATGGTGTAACAGAAATAAACATGAAAAATTCACGGATTGCGTGACGAAATGCTTCACGCATTCGGTCAAATGTTGTCCAGACACTTAAGTTTTATTTTTTAAACTAAGTAGCATATATCAATACATCTTTCACAATTTATCCATCTACCTCATTTAATTGACTCAGACATTCTCTTCTCCACCTCTTATCTCCATTAATTTTATTCACCTATACGATACACTGTATCCTTTTACACTCTATCAACGGTTTTATGATAAACACAGCAGACGACGTCTCATTTAGAAAAAACTTCAGGCTATATTTTGAATGAATTCATCTACTAATAATCAGCTTATTCAAATGATTTTATGAAATATACATTTTATATGGAATTCTGTTCAACATGGTATTCATTTTACGGAAGTAACACTCCTGATAAAATATTGAACGAAATGTGAAAGCAAGTGATTAGCTTGGAGCTATTTATTCTGTCTACAAGGAATGAAGACAACAACAGTGACAAATTCAACGAATTATGGAGTGATTCTACTACTCCAAGCCTTTCGTTCTTTATTATTGCCTTCTTATTTAATCGTATACGTCCAACTTAGTCACATTTAGCAAGAGATAATATATAACCCTCATTGTAGGACAGTCATCTTTATTGTTATTAATTTTTTTTTTTATATCAGCAGTGCTAAATTTATTCATATTGGTTATTCTAATTCTTGCATCAGAATGAAATTACGAACTTTAATTTTGTCGAAGAATTGTATCGAAATAAAGTATTTTCGTTCAGTATTAGCTATTTGAAGCTCATAAATACCTACATACACACATACATAAATACATACACACATGCATACATACATGCAAACATACATACACTACGTACATACATTGCATACATATAATACATACATACATACGTAAATGCATATATACATACATACATTACATGCATTACATACATATGCAAGCACACACACAGGTACACGTGATATTTTCGTAAACGGACTCCCATGGTGTTTTTTTGCCTCATTTGATGCAGTGCTGCGTACTCAATCAATGTCACTCCATTGACCAGCGATGTCTTAAACTTGTAGCTACAGACATCGCATAATTCATTGCTGTAATGAGACAATCAGGCATTTGCGACTATGAAACACCGCCGCTTCCATAAATTGAGCCACACAGAATGTGTGATATTAACGGACGCATTTGTGATTATCTGGTGCCCTGCATAGACGAATCCCTTATCAAAATACCATATATTTGAAGTCTTTGTTTCTGTTGATCACCAGTGTACACACATGATAACTTAAAGCCTGTCTTATTCTGTTTGGATTCTTTCTATCTCTGTTTCTTGTAAAATTGATTTTAGTTATTTATTTTGGCCTGTTACTATGACAGCCCCAAATGTAACGGAACAACTATCACTGACTTTCATATGACGAACATACACATAAATACATACATACATACGTAAAAATCGATAAAACTTTCTAGAAGTTTATCATTTGAATATATATGAGGATATCTACATCTGCAACCATATGCATGAGAATGCATACATAAACCAAAACATACCGCACACATACATAATACATACATACATACATACATACATACAAGCATACCCTGTTCCTGATGTGGAAATTCCAATGAAGGAGACTTGAAACTTGGTTAGAAACCAGTCCTTTCCCTTGAAATAAAACTGAACAATGACATACATACATACATACATACATACATAAATACATATATACATACATGCATACATTCATACATACATACATATGTGCGCACACATAATCTAACAGACTTATGCATAATTAAACATTACAAAATTTCAGCCACGAACCTTTGTCCGCCCTCCATATTAGAGTATGGCTGCTCACTCCACCGCGCATAAAGTTCGAATACAGAGCTGTGTGGTTGCATATCAAACGTCTTAACCTCACGGCTGCAGCATAACTTTGCCCAACCGAAAAGTGGAGAGAAGAATAATTTTCAACAAATCTCTTTGTACGGAGGGATTAGTCGTTTTTGAGCAATATATGCTTGTTTCTTTATTTAAGCATCACAGGAAATATGTAAAATAAAGTTTATTTCGTTAGAACTTGTACTCAGAACGTAAAGGGTCCGTCAATAGATAACGTAAGTTATTTTGTTCGACGCACTAACACTTCTACCAAATCACGTCCAAAATTAGTCACTTTTATTCTTTGTAATGTCGTTTATATCAAATTGCATAGCATAATATATTATAGCATAATATATTACTGTATTTACTTTTCATGTAATCGTAGACACATTACACAGAAACCCAATACTCTATTCAATATTTTACAATATTTTCCCCATACATATACTTTAAAGTAAAATTAAATAAAATATGAACCCTCCACTAGCCTACTGAATTCAAAGATGTAGCCACAAAAGGAAAACAATGGTGATAGCATTCCGAATAATTTCGAACAATTTCACGTATATGTCGAGGAGTAAATGAATCTGTGGAGTTGTCTCTGAAACATGGTGTTTACTGTGTCGGCAAAAAACAATGCCTCCACAGGGATTTGAATACAAACATAAAGTTAAATACTGTTAATTTAATCCAGTATTTCACTTCTACATCTACTAAATAATCATATTTGTTCTTGTCAGTCTGTCGTAATTAGTTGTAAATATATTTCTAAGGTCACTGCCAACACTCAGTAAGTTCATGTATTTTCGTTCAATATATAGTTATCTGATGAATTTGTTTTATTTATTAATTTATTGCAAAGGAATTCATTTTGGAAACTGGGTTCCGTTGAATGATGTGTTTCTAACTACTGATGCAAACGGAGATGTTGTTACCAGACTTGTCCATATTTACCATAGACTCTATTTGCTCTGGACTGACCGACCAATCTTTTGAAAAATTTCTTTTAAAGTCCTTTCTTTTGCTCGTTCATTTCGTGATAACTCCATTGAATATTTACCAACGCTCAATTTTCAACTTATTCCTGCTGAATGCAAATATATGTCTACGCAAAGCATTCATCTTTCTCCAGACAAACTTTGCAAGAAAAATATAAAATATCCATTTCTCAAATTCATCCGTCTCTGAAGCAGAGCATTACCATTAAATGTCACTGAAGCAGTAATCTTCCTTTTCTTTCTTTCTTTCTTTCTTTATTTCTTTCATTCTTTCTTTCTTTCTTTCTTTCTTTCTTTCTTTCTTTCTTTCTTTTTATTCCAAAACAAAGATTAATTTTCTTTAGTTTGGTCTTGTTTTTTTTGGCACTTAATCATTTTTTTTTCTTTCAGTGGTCTTCATTATATTTTACAATCTGATATAATATTGTATGAAGCACGTTTTATAGCAAAAAGTATTCAGATATTTATATGGGGGTGTAAATATTTCTTCTGCTAGACGTTTGTTTGCTGGTGCGTTTGGGTGCGTTAAATGTCAGCTTTGAGCTTCTATAACAGCAGTTAATTCAGTTTGTCATTATAATGACGTCGGTATGTTTATAGTGACCTTCATATGCATAACTGTATACATTTGTTTATATTCATTCTTATGTAAATTATATTTTCTTACACGAGCACGCCTTTATATATGTGTATATATATATATATGTATATATATACATATATATATAAGCATATATATATACATATATATATGTATATATATATATACATATATATAAGCATATATATATATATATATATATATATATATACATATATATGTATATATATATATATATATATATATATATATATATATATATATTTCTATACATGTATACATATGTGTATATATACATGTATATATATATATATATATATATAGACGTATTTACAAATAGTATATAATACACTCACAGCCAGACACACACATACAGTCATACGTATAGCTATTCACGAACGTGACATGGCTATTTGATCATTAAACCTTACACGGTTTTAAATTAGGAAAAATATGGAAAAATTACGTAAAAGTTTCGAATTGAAAACATTGAAACCAGATCCAGGTCGGTTAAATATTACTCTTGTGTCCTATACAACAAAAAAGCAAAAAATAAATAAAAACATCCTTTTAACCGATAAACTTACAAATCTATATACTAAAATATTTTTCTAAACAAAACACACGAGACAACATGTGGCTCTTCATTTTTCCTTGTCATCTTCCATCCTTGTTACTTTATTGTGTACGTTTATATGAATTGTATATACTAAACTCACTTCAAGTATACGTATGCGAACAACATTTTAGTCGAACTACGGTACAAAACCACTTATTCTGTGAAAACATGTTTGTTATATTTTTCATACACATAAGCACATAAAATAAAACAAACATTATTTTCCACTTATACTAAGAAGTTAAATCGTTTTAATAACGCAATATGTATATATATATATATATATATATATATATATATATATATATATATATATATATATATATATATATATATATATATATATATCGGAGGAGTTCATAACAATTTTGCTGATAATATATCGCCTCTCTTTTCGCGCGTTGTCTTCCGCGAATGTGTATCACACTAGGCGTGATACACGTTCGTGGATATTGTCAATATCTGTCATGCGAATTGTGTAGCCTGACATAAGGAGGTTTGTGACCTTAATTTCAATGAACAATTTACTCAAAAGTCTTTAACCACAACCGGCAGCTAAAAGCAGTTTATGGATTCAGCCATTTGGAAGACAGCCTCAGCTCAATTGGACATATGGCATCGATTTCTTTTTGACTAAGTACCAACTTCCATTGGGAAAATTTTAAATCCACCACATCGGACTAGTATTTTTCCAAAGAAATCGTACCATAGTTTTCCACTGCTCTATTCATTCTCATTGTTTATCGTAATCTTTCGTGGACAACTCACTGTATCAATAATCTATGATGCATACATGTAATTTTTTAATATTTATCTCTATCTAATCTAGACAGCATGGAATGTTCTATAATATGGAATGATTCGACATTCGATTTTGTAGAAAAGAAAACATGTAAGATTGTCTTTAAGGTTTTTAAACCGAAAAGCTGAGAACGCAACTTCATTATCAATTACTGAAATTATGTGAGTATTGAGACGCAAAGAAACACGAAAATATGGCATTCGTAGAATTCCAGAGATTTACAACGGAGGTTGTTTAACCCCAGGCCACTCCTAATTCAACATACTTTTCATTGGTGAACTGTCACAATCAGCGGCAGCTAGATCGCGATGATTAATGTTATGTTTTTTATTATATTTATGACTACATGTCTAATATAGCCTTACTTCGTAAGATGATAGATGAAGATTTAAATGAAATTTAATGACTAGAGTAATCCTTCGACTATCGCGGATTTTACGTTCTTAAACCCCACGCGATAGGTGAAAATCCGCGAAGTAGAATGAGTACTGTATCGTATATTTTTTAAAATTATTTTTATAATTTGTATGTATTTATTTTATTATAAAAGCAAAACCACACCACGGATGAATCGACGTAAGCTTAAATAATAAACCGCGATAGGAGAACCGTGATAGGTGAACGGCGATATGGTGCGGGATTGCTGCATTTCCAACTGGACAAGTGACTACGTAGAGGCTTTCTCGGTGACCACATAAAATATTATTGCAATGGTCACCAAAATGGAAATTAAGAACGTTCTATTAGTAGAGTGTAGAAAACATTTAGCAGTATACAGTGTTTCTGGGAGGTAACTATATAAAAATTAACTGGCAGTAAAAAATATTTAGAAACAATTTGCGTAATCACTAGAATGTTACGGAAAAATGTAATGAAATTTTAAAAAAATTAAAATTGAATGTAAGAAGGTTAAAGTGAAGCAAAATAATGATGGTATTTATTGTACTATCTTTAATACAAATTCGATCAATGTCTCGAAATTAATGTAAGGTTCAGGACTGTTCTTTGCATTCTTCAACTCAACTATTCTAACAAATGATTTTCATTCTATGTAATTTCAGCATCTATCAGGTCATTATAAATGCAAAGGGGTCTCTTCACTTTCAATTACTGTTATTTGTTTTCGCTTGCGTCCTCTCTTGCCATTTCACAAAATATTACTCATTTTACCACATGTTTTTCGCAATTGAAATCGTAATATCATTAATATCACAGCAATTCACGTAGCTGTTGTAGAATTTCTTTTTCATAACAACCACCTTCTGTTACGAAGTAAATTCTAATGTTATTAAATAAATAAGTTGAAATAAACGTGGACATTTCGTGACAGTTTAGAATGTAAATTGCAGTGGAAGCGTCCGACTTGAAATTCAGTTTCAAATGTGACACACATTCCCTCAAGTGTGCTGTTATTAGAAGTTTCAGAGTTTACTGCTACAACAATATTAATTATAATTGTTACTGATGCAATTACAAACAATTAAATATGCCAGAGAGTACTGTGGCTGAATCAAACTCAGTTATTGACACGAAAATACATTACCAATCCTTCAGAGATGGAAGAGTCGGTATTTGGAGTTAGAACACTTACATATGTACATGTATAAGTATATATGCATCTCTCTCTATACCTGTGTATATATAAATACACACACACACATGTACACACACTTATATATAAATAATAATGACGTTGGTCGTCGTGTCGAAGGTCTAGAGAATACTGTTTCAGAAGGTTACGGCAATGGTGCTGTAATATACATATATGCATATATATATATATATATATATATATATATATATATATATATATATATATATATATATATATATATATATATATATATATATATATATATATATAGATATATATAGATATATATGTATTTGTGGTAAGTAGCTTGCTTACCGACCACATGGTTTCGAGTTCAGTCCTACTGCGTGGCACCTTAGGCAAGTGTCTGCTACTGTAGCCGTTTTTACGTCCTGAGTTCACGTTTAACAGAGATCTACCCTACCTTTCATTCTTTCGGGGTCGAAAAAAGATATCAGCTGAGCATTGAAGTGAATGCAATTATAATATCTCTTCACCTGGAATTTTCCGGCCTGTGGCAGAAGTTGTGGTAGATGGACTTTGTACCGGTTTAATCTTTCGTCTTGAATCCCACATTTCCTTTCACGTATTTTGGGGTTGCCTTATTTGTGCTTCACGACAGATCATCTACGAGGTAGAAGGCATATGCTAAAAGACATCCCTAACCACAAGAAACTCTTTTTTCCATTACATATAAACACATTACTCACCGTATCATTCATTTACAATGGCAGAATGTGATATGAAGGAAATGCTCCTGCATCGAAACAGAGTCAATCCGTCTCTAACATTACAAAGAAATACGGATTAAGAAACAAACCAATGTTTTAAAATTAATCACCAATTTTCTTATACTGCAGAGACGAAATCACCAATGATAATTTTATTTCTAAATAATATTGTGCTCTCAGTCTAAGATTAAAAATTAAAAAAAAAAAATCAAAAAAAAGTCAGCCAAACGTTGCCAGATACAACTTCATATTCTCAAGAGTATTTTTGTGGCGTCAGTGGTAGAGGGTTTTATAATTACATCCCAAATAAAATGCGAATTAAAACAGAATTTGCAGATAGGAAATGAAAGATAATATACACAAACACTCACACATAAACACACACACAAACACACAAACGCACGGGCACACCCGTACATATATACATATATGTATACATATATATATATTATATATATGTATATATATATATATATATATATATATATATATATATATATATATATATATATATATATATATATATATATATATACATTTTATACATATATTTACATGTATTTGTATACATTTACGTTTACATATATATGCATAAATACATACTTATATTGGTGCATACTATAGGTGTGCGTCGAAGAAGTTTGATTCGCACTCACGTGCTTTGAGGTTCAGTTTTAGTGTGGTGAACTTTGACCAATTGTCGTGTGCGCAAGCGGACAGTGATACATATTATATATGTCTATGTATTCGTCCTGATTGATCTGTTTCTGCTTTGGATTATAGATACCTCTGTTACTTAGCAGTTCAGCAAAAGAAAAGGATGGAATATGTTTGTAACTGAAAATAATTACTACACTCGGTTTGTATGCACTAAAGCAATGACTAGAATTACCGCAGTGTAATAGTTGAAACTAGTACAAGAATACCAGAATACATGTGTTTGTGTGTGTGCGTGCGTGTGTGAGTTAGCGGGTGTGAGAGTGTCTCACTCCAGAACCGCCATCGTTTCAATTACACCCCCGTAATTTACCAGTTCGGCAGCAAGATATTATTTGCATAAGCATCAAACTCAAAAGAAATACTAAGGTAGATTTTATTGACGAAATTATACAAGACAGTGCTCCAGCACGCTCTCATCCATTGGCTGAATTCAGAACGAAAGAATCAAAGATTAAGTATTCTTTAAATCAAGCCTTAATGTTTTCAATTATAAAAGGATATTCTTTAACTACACGACTCCTAATACACGATAGTACAAGAGGTTCTTTTGAACATAATTTATTCAAACAGTATTGACTTAAGACCAGTACAAAAGCTGATGTTAATGTTGTAAAGTATGGATGGCTGAATAGCGTTGCCTCTGATGGATGGAGTACAATTTTTACCATTTAAATTTCGTTTTGAGTAAAGTGTGTAGTAGGGAATAAACTTTTTTCTGCAGAATAAATGAAGCGCAGATTCACACTCAAATGGCAAGAGTGTGTTAACTATAGGAAAAAAAAAATCCGATTCAGATATTAAAACAAGATATTTTATTTTGTATGAGGAATTTCAGAAAGTCTGCTAAAAAAATATTAGAAACCGAAATTAAAATTAATTTTTCTAAATCAAAGTTTTCTTATTTACCAATTAGAAAAAATGGCTTCAGTGATTATATAACATAATTACATTAATTAACAGCAAATTGATATTTCTTAAAATACATGGGGGAATAAATTACGTTACGCTTCTATTTAAATATATCAAAAGGTTTTAATTTTTCATCGTAAATAATTAGACTGCAACGTTGTGAAGATATTCTTCACCGTCTCACACCTTAAAGTATTATTAGATACACTTTAATCAGTATCTATCTATCTATCTATCTATCTATCTATCTATCTATCTATATATATATATATATATATATATATATATATATATATATATATATATATATATATATATATATACACACACACACATCTTTACAGGTAGACATAAACTTTGTGAATAATTTTGAAACGCAAATTTCTTTAAATATCCATAAATAAAATTTGAGAGTTGTAAAAGAGTTTCGAGTAAAAAATTGTCGAAGAATTACATCCTAACTTTCTATTGCATGTGTAAGTCCTCTTACACTATAAGAAAATTAATAGAAGTTTGCGTGAAAGTATTACACAAAAGATACACTGAATGGTAAAATTATTACTCAATATAAGTTTCCCAGACACAAAAAAAAATTGTAATTACAGCGTCCAAGGAATTCTTGCGAATTGAAGAGCTGTAAATACGAGCATTGCAAACGTTAATAAGTTTTCTTATGTTTCTTCATTTTCAAATTTTTTTCCTTCATGAAATAAACTACATATAGACATTATTCATTGTAAGATGTTATATAATAAGTTATTTCAAGTGAAAGTTTTCGGAAGGTGGTAGAATACATCACTGTGTGATGTGGTTGATTTCTAGTATAGATCTCGTTTAGTATATCACTGAACATATACTTCAGTTACGACGACGAGGGTTCCAGTTGATCCAATTAAAGGAGTAGCCTGCTTGTGAAATTAACGCGCAAGTGACTGAGTATAGATTTATCTCCTGCGTCGAAATTTCTGTCCTTCTGCGTATGTATAGGTGAATTTGTGAGCGTGGGTACATATTCGTTATATTTTTCATGTACAAGATTTTATTTACGTATATTACAATATATTTTACACACGAGACTACGCACGTATATCTCTGCTCGAGTATATATGTGTAGATACATGAAGATATTTGTGAATATGGGTGTATGTGCGTATGTGTGTATGTGCGTCTGTGTGCATGTGCGTCTGTGTGTATGTGTATATATGTGTGTAATTTGTGAGTATAAGCTTTCAGGAATCCCGTGGGAGAGAATATTTCTGCAGTTCAAATATCCATCCTTCTCATATTGACTCGCACTCAGTGTACTTGAGTATTAAAATAAAGGTTCGCGTATATGTGGAATATTCACCCATTTACATAATAATTCAAAGAGTCGGTAGTTCAGGTGGCCGAACACATGGATGCTCATACCTCGTTCTCGCGGGAGAATCTTCCATGCATGGAGAGATCTACGATGCACAACAGTTGTCTCTGTTGAGTAGGATGGTATTTCGAACGGAAGCAAGCAAACAAAATACAAAGATAGGCACAGGCGTGGCTGTGTGGTAAGAAGCTTGCTTCTCAACCACATGGTTCCAGGCTCAGTTCCACTGTGCGGCACCTTGGGCAAGTGTCTTCTACTATAGCTTCAGGCCGACCAACGCCTTGTGAGTGGATTTGGTAAACGGAAACTGTGAGAAGGCTGTCGTATGTATGTATATATATATATATATATATATATATATATATATATATATATATATATATATATGTGTGTGTGTGTGTGTGTGTGTGTGTGTGTGTGTGTGTGTGTATGTGTGTGTGTGTGTGTTTGTGTGTGTGTGTGTGTGTGTGTTTATCTATGTGTGAGTGTCTTTGTGCCTGTATTTGTTCCCCGCATCAACGCATGACAACCGGTTTTGATGTGTTTATGTCCCCGTAACTTAGCGGTTCGGCAAAAGGAAACTGATAGAATAAGTACAAGGCTAAAAACAAATCATGGCGTCGATTTGTTTCGACTAAAACCCTTGAAGGCACTGCTCTAGCATGGCCGCAGTCAAATGACTTAAGCTCGTTCCAGAATAAAAGAATAAAAGAATAAAAGAATAATCTGCAATGACACTTAATACACCATTCTACTCCTATAAAAGAATATATGACTGTCAGGGCATAAGCAGCCCCTAATTTTCTGTAGTGTGTATAGCATGACGTAATTAACCTAAATTGACTTCTTCAGACGTTTAAATAAACGACCGGTCATTACTGATATTTATTCTGTTGACACCCGATCAATGAAGAGCAGAACCTGCCTCAAGTATGTTTTAAATTGTGTTAAAGTATTCAAGTTAACTTTCTACTCTCGTAAAATATTAGATATTCTTTGTATACTAATTAACTTGTATTATGTCAGTTTTATGAAAATTGTTTAAAAGATTGAAAGGACATCTCATTAAACAGCAATTAGATAAACGTTATATTCATTTTGGTTTGGCATAAATACTTTTAGAACGAGGTAGTTCAATTACTGTTTTGATAAATTTCGTAATACGAATTATTGTATTTCTTGTACAAGTGCTAAGTAATTAATTAATGACAATGTTATCATGTGTCTGATTAGGAAGCGGAAAAATCTAACTCAATTATTTCATTGTTGCGCGGTCACTGACCAAATCACTTAAACTAATAGACTTTCACGTTACTTAGTGCAAATCTAACAGTTTTCTCTTCTGTTCATGAATTATAGACACTATTTAATTGTCGCCAAAACTGTTCCATCTCCCCTCACCAAAAGAGCTCATGCCTTTTCAATCAAAAGCCATATAGACATATTTCTAGACATATATATATATATATTATATAGAGAGACACCCAGACTCAGACAAACACGTACACACATGTATATAACCGTGCAATGTCAGTGGGTCTTTTGAATGTATTGACTTCCACCCTTGCGGCAGGTCCGTCATGTGTCTTTCTCGGGAAGAATACTGAAGCCAGTCTCACCAAGCGATGCTATTTCCCAGCCGGCATGTTATGGCTTTTAAGACATTTTTGGTCTTCTCGCTTCAGCCATATTTTGAAGCTGGCTTTTTAGACTGCCTCCAGTATCCTCTTTACGTTTCTCATCTCTGAGTTCGAAAATGCAAACCTTCCTTCGAATAACGTCATTTTCCTTTCCATGAAGCCTCTAGCCCACACTGCCACGTTGTAATATTTATCCCCCCATTCGACCACAAAGTTGCTCAGTGACGAGATAACATTTTCAGAGCATATTTTTGGAGTAATTCGGAGCGGAATGATTGATGGGTGACCTGATCAATTCTCAGTGGCAGCGTCTAACTGTGAGTAACGATGATGAATCGTCTTTCTTTTGTGTTTGCTTATTTTTTTTTTATCGATCAGTCTTTTATATTTCACTCGTTTCACTCATTGAACAGCAGCCATGCTTGGATCACAACATTGAAGGTTTTAGGTCGAAGAAATCCAAACCAGCTCTTTTTTTTTCATAAAGTCAGTTGCTTGTTCCAGTGTTTTACTTTACCGAAACGCTAAGATGCCGGACCTAAATTAACCTACGCCAGATAAGCGATGGACGGGGTGTGAGGTTAGTCAAAAGCGCAAAGTCATACACGCGTATATACGCATTTTTTATCTATAAATTATAAAAGTAAAAACAGAAGTTGAACGGTTACATCGCCTTTTGACATACTCTTCTTGTTTTGCGATACGTTTCTTTTCAGATGGAATCTTACGTATTGCATCGGCGAGGAAAGCTTACGGCTGGTCGCACTGCCATTTACGCAGTGCTTCCTGCGATTCGTTGCCGTATAAAATCAACGACTTCATAATGTATAATTGATTATCGGAAGGAATAAAATCTAGAGTGTACGAAGTGTGTTCCAGTAAATTGAAGCTCAATTTATCAATGGTTTCAACGGTGTGGGCAGCCGTGCGTAGGCGTGCATTGTCGTGTAAGAATAACACTTGCTCTAACAACAGACCTCAAAACTTTGTGGAAATTGCAGGTTCCAGTTCGTCAGCAGCATTTTACTACAGCCTAAACTAGTGACTGTAGAACCCGTTTTCAGGTAATCTTCCAGTATAGGCCCTTTTGCGTCACCAAAAACTGTTGATTGGTGAATTTCTTTTTCGTTGGTGACTCCTCTCCATATTCTGCCATTTGCATTCTGAATGAAAATGAGGGACCCGGATCTCACCTCTTGTGACTATTCTCTCCAAAAATCTTTGATTTCATTGTCGTAGCAGTCGAGTAGCGTTGACAACTCTCCACACAATTGCGCCTATGAACTCCGGTAAGTTACTTTGGCACACATCTCGCACACACAACCAAAGCTTGTCGTGGATGATTTCGTACGCAGATACATGCTTAATTTTCAGACGGCGACGAGATGGCAGAAACGTTAGCACACCGGGTGAAATGCTTAGCAGTATTTCGTCTGTCTTTATATTGTGAGTTCAAATTCCGCCGAGATCGACTTAACCTCTCATCCTTTCAGAGTCGATAAATTGAGTACCACATATGCACTGGGGTCGATGTAATCGACTTAATCACTTTGTTTGTCCCCTCTATGTTTAGCCTCTTGTGGGCAATAAAGAAATAAGAAAAATGGTTAATTTTCAGACAACAAGCCACGTTATCGATGGTCTTTCGTCGGTTCGCCAGGACCATCTTTCAAGCTTGATGCATCTTGACGTCAATAATGTATGTCGATGGCGTCCTACTCCCTCTTCGTGATTCACACTTGTCCGGCTACATTTAAACTTCTCCATCCACTCATACACATTTCTCTCCAGTAGAGTGCCGTCCCGATATTGTTCTGAAAGCTTGTGATAAATTAGATCCCTGACACATCTTCAGACCCGAGAAGTCGGATCACGAATTTCCGTTCTTCCTTCGTAGAAATGGCCAGCGGAGCGGCCATGTTTACTCCGTAGCACAAGCAAGCAAAATGGAGCGATCAAGGTCAAACCTTGATTACGATACAATTCGAGTACTGTACCTTAGCATGCAAGGGCTGAAGGCAGTGTAGCCAACCAAAAGTAAATTCTGACCAAAGTTCGGATAACTGTAGTATTTTTATGAATATACACACAGAGATATACATACACAATCTGTTTCTTTTTATTTTCGGTTACAAGATCTACT
>NC_142938.1:78944260-78951760 GCF_046866305.1 Octopus bimaculoides | reverse complement strand
ATTTTGTTAGTGAATCTCCAAACACATCTTTTCCTGTGGAAATTCACAAACACTTTTTTTATTAAGTAAATAGTTTCATTTTATTAGACATCTGAAATTCCGCTGTTGGAAACTGAAATTTGTTTTTCACATTGTTTTTCATGCAGCGGATGTCTTTTTATAAATATGATTGATGTTATTGATATCTTAGGCAAGTAGGTCAAACTCTTCCTCTATGCAAATTTTGCTACGTATTGTATTGTACTGGATACAACGTGAAGCAAAATTAGACTTGGTGAGTGTTAAAATAGGTCAGTGAAAGGTAAGAAACTAATTTCTTTTTCTCATTGAGTCCGACCGCGCAACAGTTTCTGCCAATGTTTCGCTCCTATAATTCTTATTCACTTCTGGTTCTATTTTCTGTAGAGTTTTATTGGCAGGGTCATATGAGTTTTCTCTTGGGGCACTGAATGTTATAGTTTTCATTCAGCGTGTTATACGTGTACGTATAATCGATGAAATTATAGACAAACATTATTGAAAGACTTTTAATTAAATCTAAAGTAAGAATCTGTTAATCATAACACTCTCGTTGATTAAATCTCGCCTTACATATTGATTGCTTTTTCGTAGTTCGAAATCAATATTGCGTGGAAGGAGCCGATGCGTTATTTTGAGGTCTTTTACTGGCCCACAACAGTGAATGGCACCATCAAATATGATGTAGTTTGTACTGCATACATATTGTTTATCGATCTGCTATTTTATCTAATTTTATCTTCTAGATTTTCTTTGGTCCTTTTAGAAATAGCATCCAACTTTCACTCAAATCAGTCTACAAAACCGGAAGCCAAAGGATAATGTATCCCAAGATACACTATGAGAACAAATGAAATGCATTTAGCTTGACTGCTTTAGTTTTGGTATTTTATTTCGCTCAAAGTATCGTTATTATTTTTCCTTTCTGCAAATTACAAAACAATTATTTTTTGCAATAGTAATGGTGTTTATGTCAATAAACGATAGTGCTGATTCGCTGGTTTGCTTTTCTGCATTGAAAAACAAGCAAAATAAACAAACAGATACACAAGTTGCTGATAAAATCAAATGATAACGATATATTTACATATTTCCCTAAAATTTCGATTCCCTCTGCATCACGTTCAAACGTTTTAGATTGTGTTGAGCTAAAAGTTTTGCAATATTTTGTTATCTGCTTTACAAAACTTCAATGAAGAGTCCAACATGTTGCACCATCTGAAGCCATCCTTCTGCCAGTTCTTTGATTGTGTATTTATACTATTTCTTGTATTTTGAGGTAGAAAACTCCTTCATTGATGCACCTACATCCACTTGGTTGATGAGCGCTGGGATTATGTCACGAATGGGAACAAACAATAATCTGTAGGAAATATTTTCGCCGCACTCCAAACTTGCCTAAACACTGGCTCAGCAAAGGACAAAATCTCGAACCACTCATCAAATACGGACGTTTCGAATACAAGGAGAGGATCTGAGTCTGGTGGATAGTTCAAACAGCTGGAGAGGATGTATTTTATTTTGCGGTAAAATTACCAATCATTAATTAACAGAAAGCAAACTCTTCTGCGACAAGACAACGCAAGACCTCATAAGGCTCGAACGACTCAGAATAAACTCTAGAAAATTGAAAAAAAAATGAACTGATTCTACATTCAGCATGTAGTCCACATCTAGATCTCTCGGAGTATTACTTGTTCCAATCAATGGCTCACTTCCTGTACTCACGACTCTTCATCAACCAACAGAAGGTGGAAGCTTCAGTGAAGAAGTTCTTCGCCTAGAATGACAAGAACTGGTATCAACGTGGAATCAAAGAAGTGGCGGAAAGGTGACTTCAAACAGTGCTACACGGTGATCTCTAAATTCCGTGCTGCATGGAATTTCGTCAGTGAACAGGTCACTGTCTCAAAGCGACGAAAATATTTTGACAAATTAAATTTAAATGTTGAAGTGAATCTAACGGTTTTGTGTGTTTTTAAACTGAATAGAAAGACAACTTACTGTGAGTACGGTCATTGTCAATATGACACATTCAAATTATAACAATATCGGTTTCAACATAAAACAGGTCACAAAACAAATTTAAAAAGACACGATTACTAATTAATCCGTTATATTATATAGCTTTTAGACATTTTTATATTACATATTTTAGTGATTCCGTTAATGAATATAGATTTCCAAAGATTCGATCGCCTGGTTCAGTATCTTATTGATGATGGGTATAAAAAGTGATTTGAAAATAAAAAATATAAAAAATAAAGAATAACACCAATTAATCTTCTGATCTGTTGGCAAGGCGAGGCTGTTTAAGGCCGACGAAGTCTGACAGGTCGGAACATCTGTCCATAATTGACTTTTCTTGCAACAAAACTCAGATTGTCTTTTAAACTGCTTATCAATTTAAATAATTGATGCTTTCCGTTTCTTAGCAAAGAAAGAATGCTGAAAGTTTAAGTATCTATTGTACGTAGATTTCAGTTTACACACTTTAACTAAATTTTCGTAATTCATAACTGAGTTCAACAGTCTTGAATTATTTTTTAGCTGTTCATATATATATATATATATATAAATATATATATATATATATATATATATATATATATATATATATATATATATACTCTTTTACTCTTTTACTTGTTTCAGTCATTTGACTGTGGCCATGCTGGAGCACCACCTTTAGTCGAGCAAATCGACCCCAGGACTTCTTCTTTGTAAGCCTAGTACTTATTCTATCGTCTCTTTTGCCGAACCGCTAAGTTACGGGGACGTAAACACACCAGAATCGGTTGTCAAGCGATGTTGGGGGGACAAACACAGACACGCAAACATATACACACACATACATATATACACATATATACGACAGGCTTCTTTCAGTTTCCGTCTACCAAATCCACTCACAAGGCTTTGGTCGGCCCGAGGCTATAGTAGAAGACACTTGCCCAAGGTGCCACGCAGTGGGACTGAACCCGGAACCATGTGGTTGGTAAGCAAGCTACTTACCACACAGCCATATATATATATATATATATATATATATATATATATATATATATATATAAATATATATATATAAGGTTGAGGAGGGTATTGGATTTAACCAAACCCAGGAGGATACAGGTAATACCGAGTAAGTGCTGTATACCGACTAGTTTGCCCCAACCAACCCTATATATATATATATATATATATATATATATATATATATATATATATATGTATGTATGTATGTGTGTGTGTGTGTGTGTGTGTGTGTGTATGTGTGTGCGTAGCCGAGTAAGCAACAATAAATGTGAAACAGGGTTGAAAAATAGTACTCGAATACAGGAAAGAGAGTAGCATATTTTATTTTTAAAGCTGTTGTGTTCTTAGGAATTTCTCTAGCACAAACAACGAATCGCCAATTATTCTGGTCCTCTCTCAGCTCCACTGTGAGACTCGGCATCCTCAATTTCACATTTAGAACTCCCTCCAATGTATTCTTGCACTTTCCTCTTCCACATGCCCCATCCCACTTTTAGCGGTCGGCGCAATTTTAGGCTCTGATCCAAACGTATCACATGACCAAACCAGCGTAATCTTCTCTCTTATGCATTAAATTTGTTTCATTTTACACGTAATTATTCTTGAAATGCATTACGGCTGCAACATGTATGCGCACTGATGTTGCACAATGAACGGAGCGCTATAACTTTACTCCTCACTAGCCTGTAGCATTGCTACTCGTTCACAATAATCATACAATCTGCATTTCATACAGTGATAGAGAGAGAGAGAGAGAGAGAGAGAGAGAGAAAGAAAGAAAGAAAGAAAGAAAGAAAGAAAGGAAGAAAGAAAGGATGGAAGTAAGAAAGAAAGGATGGAAGGAAGAGATACTTTGTAGCCAAATAAACCAAGAGTTCTGTGAAGTTTCTCTGTCCTATTCTTATTCTAGCAAATCTACTTTCAGGACATCTTCTAAGTAAGTGAAACTATCTACTACTTTTAAGGAGCTTTCAAGAAACTATTTTTCGCGAGTACCCTTCCTGTTCGCTGCACCAAGGGCATCTTTTACATGCAAACACAACAGCTTTCTTGGTTAGCCCCCAAGTAATTCCACTGTATCATTTGTATATTTACAGCAGACACTGGATACATCTCCTACACCTTTTCTGCAAATTAAATAAGGGGCGAGGAGTCTTCCGTTTTCTCGTTTACTACAACTTTGATTATTGCTAAGTTAATTTTAAGGCACTTTCGACACACACACAACACACGCACACACACAAATACATACACACGCATTTACTTAGGCCCAAAGAACCAGAGGACAATCGGTGGCCTCACGATGAATACAATTCGATTTCACTTCAGGTTAATAAGCTTACTACAAGTAATGGAAGACAAGCTGCGGCCATGGTTAGACTGAGTTTCTGTTATCTAATCCAGTCCAAATAAACTTTGTCTTTCTTCCTCGCGGGTTCGACAAATATAAATAATGAAATCCACTGACATCCTTTCCTAAATTTTTGGCCTTGCCACTGTGTTAGAAACAATTATAATCGTTATAGTGTAAGTCTGGTTATTGCATTGTTGTATATAGTCACGAACATCGACGTCCTGTGATCAAATCCTATGGAGGTTATTCTAACTTTCTCTCTTACTATATAGATAAAGGGGGATTACTGCATTCCTATATTTATCTTCGCACGTTGATACTATATAATTCCATATTCTGCTGAGGTATACTTTGCTTTTCATCTCTACCGATCGATTATATAAGTACTAATTGATTATGAAGGTCGATCTAATCGGCTATACCCAAACCTCAGCGAAAGTCTTTGTGCCTATGCTGCGAATCAATATTGATTTAAGATGTTTACGTTTTGCTTGGAAATCCTGCGAATATCGGATTTACGTTTCATCGACTTGTGATCAATAAAATAAACAGCAATCAAGTAACGACGAGACTTTACCGTTCGACTATATCGTGTGCAATAGCAGCAGCAGCAGCAGCAGCAGTAGCAGTAGCAGTAACAAGCTCTGTGGTAGTAGTAGTAGTAGTAGTAGTAGTAGTAGTAGTAGTAGCAGCAGAAGTAGTAGTAGTAGTAGTAGTAGTAGTAGTAGTAGTAGTAGTAGTAGTAGAAGTAGCAGAAGTAGTAGTAGTAGTAGTAGTAGTAGTAGTAGTAGTAGTAGTAGTAAATGTTAAGGGATGGAGAGAGTCGATTACATCAACCCCAGTGCTCAACTGGTACCTATTTTATCGACTTCGGAATGATAAAACCTGACAAAAATTTCAGTTTAGAATAAAACATGCCAAAAGAAATACCGAAATACCCCTCAACATTTCACTGACGCTCTATTCATTCTCACAAAACACTTCTTTAATAATAATAATAATAATAATAATAATAATAATAATAATAATAATAGTAATAATAATAATAATAACCTGGCAATGGCTGCAGAAAGGAGACTTAAAAGGGCCCAAAAAGGTATTGGTATTGGCGTGCAGCACTCAAGAACAAGCTCTAGCAACAAACTACTCCAAATATCACGTTGATAAAAGCACTGATTTGCCACAGTGTAGGATGTGGTCTGAAAAGGGAGAAAGTATAAGTTAGTGAGTGTTGTAAGCTCACACAACGCGAATACAAAAGGAGACACGACAATATGGCTAAATATGTCCACTGGTTGTTGTGTGGTAAAGCCAACCTCGAAAGAGCCGAACAATGGTATGAACACAAGTCAGAGGTACAATGGAAAACGAACATTACAAAATAGTCTGTGATTTTAAAGTGCGACCAAGTCATGGAGGCGAGACGGCCAGATATCCTAATCATCAATAAAGATGATAAAAGAAGCAAAGATAATAGATGTGGGAATACCAGGCGATTCGATAGTGAAATGTAAGGAAACAGAAAAGATTGAGAAATACCAGCCACTGCAGGACGAGATCGGGAAGTTGTGGGGCATGAGGAAAGTAATGGTGATACCGGTGGTAATTGGAGCATTAGGAGTAGTTTCCAAGGCTTTGAAAAATATATTAAGAATATTGGAGCTGCTATCAGACTCTAGGTGATGCGGAAGACAGCATTGTTGGGTACAGCTCGCATTCTAAGGAGAGTATTGTCTCTTTGAGTCACAGGAGAAGGCACTACTTGAAACCTTTGGTGATTTGTTATTGCCTGCTTTCAAGTAAAAAAAACAGCCGGTAATTAAGAACTATCCGAGAGTCTTGCAGAATATATAAACTAATAATAATAATAATAATAATAATAATAATAATAATAATAATAATAATAACAATAATAATAATAATAATAATAATAATAATAATAATAATAATAATAATAATAATAATAATAATAATGATAATGAAGCCCGGATGCAGTACCAGGCAGTGGCTCTCATGGTTTCTGATCTTAACTGATTGGAAGTGTCATCATGTACATTGTTTTGTCTTGGTATAAAAGACGGGCTACAGCAAATATTCTGCTCAATACCACAGATTTGCTTGTCAGTTGTTTGACCGTAGCCAGTTGAGTATGTCCCTTGGTGGCTGCCGATATGTGCATCTCTGATCACGAGGAAAAGTAGTGGGGGAGCATCATAGCCATGTGTTGAGAGGAATTCTTTGGGGTTTGGATAATTCACCTTTGGAAACATGGGTGTTTCGTTCAACATCCTTAAACAAACCTTATTCAGGGACCTTTTGAACGGGATGAGCTACATGACTTACAGAAAATTATAACTGGGCCCCACCTACGAGGTCATGCGCTGTTTATCTTGATATGGCATCACCATGTCGCGCACATATGATTGTGATGCATGTGCCTGGTGTACCCTTATCAGATGGGTAGTCATGATGGGTATACTGGGCTTCGTATATCTTACACCAGTGTCACTTTGATGGCATGCACTGCTCTCTCACTCAATAATAATAATAATAATAATAATAATAATAATAATAATAATAATAATAATGATAGAAGAAGAAGAAGAAGAAGAAGAAGAAGAAGAAGAAGAAGAAGAAGAAGAAGAAGAAGAAGAAGGAGAAGAAGAAGAAGAAGAAGAAAAAGAAGAAGAATCCTTTCTACTACAGACACAATGCCTGAAATGATTTTTGTGGGAGTCAGGCGTTAGATCGACCTCAGTATGCACGTGCTACTTCATTTATCGAGCCCTAAATGAATAATAATAATAATTCGATGAACAAATCTCTACAGCTGAGCTGAAATCCACACTAATAGGGAAGAGAAACTATACGAATCTCGATATGACACACCTGACCAAAATGGGAAAGCGTTTGTCATACAAAATAACTTTTTAACTTCAAGGACAGCACATATTGACAAATATCTGGGATTTCGATGTGAATGATAGTAGCCCCTACTTTTGCTAAGCTTGACATAGCATACTTCGAAGTCCAAATATGTAAACGCGCCACATTCAAATTCAGGATATCTTCCATAAAATCTTATTCGCCAA
>NC_142938.1:78934260-78936760 GCF_046866305.1 Octopus bimaculoides | reverse complement strand
ACAGCATCAATTGGTAAACTGTGTTGCCATCATCTCACCTTGCGCCCTCACTTTCATAATGGAAATTATACCTTTTAAGCTTTCGAAAGCATTCTGCAATTTATTTGCTCTCACCCATTTCAAAATACAATGGTGTGTACTTTTCTGCTACTTAACAATATATTGGTTATTGGTCTCCCTTTGTCCTCTCCTTTTTCTTCCCTATTATTTCATTCCATCCTCTTTGTTATGACACGAGTATGTAGTTAATAGGTTGAAATGAAAACTGCGAATTGAAAGAGTTGTAAGTGCGTGAGAGATAAAAGATTGATCAAAATATGTTTAGTTTAAGAATACTTGTATTTGTTTTAATAGTACATCTATTTTCCAATAATATTCCGAAAGACTGGATATAAACCTCAAGAGAGAAGAAATCAATTTTTATAAAATTTACAAAATACCCGTGCTAAGACATTTCCTGACTGAAATTGATGCATTTAGACACATTCGTAAGGGAAGGTTTTTATGTATTATATCGACAGCCGCTTATTACTGGTATTTATTTATGATGAATTCTAAAGGAAGGAACGTATGACAATTTCAGCTACAGTATATTTAGAAATCACACATTTCAAGCCAAGACAAAATTATTACTTCATCTGGTGTGAGGATTCATATGGTAACGCAGAAATGTATGATCCATCTACTAGAATATAGATACGTGTGTAGAATAAATATTTCAGCATGCGGGCGTGTATGGGTTATTCAATATTTATACTTACCAAATTTTATAAAGCATTGTTTCTCTAGGTAACACACATATACACGCAAATGCACACACTGCACATACACGCACACGTATGCACTTTATGCACGCACTCACACACACACACATACATAGATGCATGCGTACATATATACGTATGTGTGCGTATGCATCTATGTATACACGCACACAAAACACATATATATTTATATGTATGTATATTTAACCATGTCTGTTTTATAATATAAATACATTGTGAAAAGTCGAATTTATTGAAGAATTCGTCTCCTTCCATACTTTGTTGAAAAGCCTTCTATATATTGGAGCCAGAAGAAAATTGTCTCATTGGCAGTTAGAAAGAATACTAGAAGCACGTTTCTACCTCCGTGCGCTTTATCAGTTGCATGCACTCACACTGAACTGTATGCTAAGATGAAATATTTCGCCACTGGTATAAACAAACAGAGAATCTACAAACGCTGGTGTAGCGTATAGTTGCTCTGATGGCTGTTTGTTCTATCTAGTTTTCACAATCTGAATAACTATTACAATGTTCATGCATACTACGATGTTCTTTCAAAGATGATCAATTAACCCACCTGTTCTTGATCCCTCGACATTCCAGTAAATAATAAAAGATATATTTCCCTCAAATCGCACGCGTCTATCATACACTATATCGAAGAAAAGGTAGGCTTGGTAAGCTTTCGAACGTAGATCTAATAGTTGAGTCTGATTTGCGTCCAAACAACAACCTGCAAAGATGAAGTGTTCACAATTATATATATTTATATGTTTATTGATATTTACTCATAGTCATATTAGGATGTTGACAGTTAAAGAGATTCTGCCATGGAAGAAGCACTGAACCAATGGCAGAATATAAGCAACTAACACTTTGGTGAGTCTTGCATGTCACCAATTTAATCCCACATACTTTTATTACAAGAAAATGAATATGAAGCAATGGTGTAATTCTTCTTGTCATTGTTTTATTGATTTAATCAAATATTTCAAGTCAATTGACTTTTGGTGATAGTGTTTAGAAATATTCATTGTTAAGATCATTGTTTGACAGAGAGTATCATATTGCTTGAACATTAAATTAAATTGATACATGGGATAGAAATGACACACTTCCTTTTAATTCTCTACCAGCTATTAGCTTATATTCTGCAAAGTAGGATTTTTTTTTTACCATTTCCAAGTTTTGTAGAAGACTATAATAAATTTAAGAATTCTAGTGGCCTAAAGGCATCGTGAAAGACGTAATTAGACTAAGAGGAAACGGACATGAAATATGTATTATCATTGCAAATATTCAGTTGATCGAAGTGCTGCCTAGATATTAATCGAATACATTGCAAACTATTTACTAGGAAGTTGAAATTACTTTCTTTTTATATAAAACATAAACATGTGAATTATTAGAAGATAATAACTCTGAAAACTCTCTGTCTAGAAACTGTGATTATAATACATATCCCCACTCCTCTCGTATACTTCTCCTTCAAACCAAACCAAATAAAATATTGCTACTCTTCCCTCACTGAAATCAGAATATTATGTAGAGGTATTGAATCTTATCTAAATCGTCTCATCTTTCTCTGTTCACATCCTTCCTGGATTAATCTTGTGAGTGATATAATAAATGTCAGGTATATGATCGTGAATTAGAATTAAAATTCAATAGACGGTATCTCTTCCCGAGAATTGTATGATTCTGTGTAAATTTTGGTAGTCAGTATTAAAGAG
>NC_142938.1:78919260-78929260 GCF_046866305.1 Octopus bimaculoides | reverse complement strand
TATATATATATATATATATATATATATGTGTGTGTGTGTGTGTAGTTATGTATGTATGTGTTTGTGTGTGTGTGTGTATGTGTATGTACGTTTCACATACAAACAAACATAAATATGTACATGCATATTTATGTATATAGTTTCGTACACACACACATGCGTATATATATATATATATATATATATATATATATATATATATATATATATATCCATAATTTTGTCTCATTCAAGATTTCTCTTTCTAGATTTTCATTCCTATTCGATAGCCATACAAGACATTTTTTCTTCCGTTTCCAAGTAATCTCATGGCTCAGGGACATTCCTACTTACTACAAGCTAATTAAAGAAACTTATACGAATTTAAATTTTATGGAATCTGTCCTTATCAAACTAAGCTTTTTTCTCTCTGCCACTAAATTCCAACCAATGGGATCACGAATTGACGTATTTCTACGTTTGTAAGACTATATCTTCGAGCAACCTGGTTTATGAAAACTATTAATATCTGTGCTCAGACACTATTTAGGTTTCCATTCACGTAAAACATTTTTCTAGCGAGGAAGCAAAAAGGAACGATACTGAAAACCATTAAATGAACACTAGATACTACCTCACACTAAGTAAACAATCTCAAAGTTACAGAATACTAGTTATATTATGTTTCATTTTTTACTTGTTTCAGTCATTGGAAGGCGACCCAGCTCGGGCACCGCCTTGAAGGGTTTTGTCGAATATTCAAGTCAGCTCCAGTACTTATTTTTATGCCTGATATTTTCCTTATTAGCTTCTTTCGCCAAACCGATAGATTCCGAGCATATAAACATGTAACAACTGTTGTCAAGCGGTGAGGTAATACCTCGTAGGAATATGCTGTGATTAAAAGCTTAGCTAGCTAAAACTTCGAAGTTACTGTCAATACTATTCTTGTTAAAGAATAAATTTGTATACACCAAAACATACACAGTGTTTTAGAAAGGCACGCCCATAAGGAATGTTTTGTCTAGAGACAATTACCGCAGTAACTTGTCTGCCAACGACGTATTTACATTAAGTATGATACATACATGGCTATTCTAATTTAATAACGCTTCTATCTTTATATCTGTATGCATATATTGATAGATATAAAGCTAAAGCGATGGATAAATACATACATGTATACATGTATGTATGTATATACATATATGCATATACATTCACATAAATATTGACAGCTCGCAATGTGCAATGTATAATCTATAAAGATAATACGCCATTACGGTGTCAATCTTTTTCATTAGAGCATGTTAAGTTCTATAATGATTTATAATATAATACTACGCACAGTGCTTAATTATATTTATACATATGGATTTCATGTCCTTTTAATGTTTGTAGCATTTTCGCACATCATCGATTGTCTACAGATTTAGAAACATGTTGATTAGTTGAATGGAATTAAATGCCTAGATTTTTCTTTCATTTTATCGTTTTGAGTGTCATTATCTTTGTTAACACCGCATGTTATTTTCTTCTATCCGTCATATTGTTTTATCATTCAATTCATGGAACCCACTTCGCATTGTAAATAATTCAATTAATATCTACATTTGTTTGTTATAGACTCAATCTGACGAAGAAATAGACTCTGATGGATAAGTACGATTGAATTATCCTCCTTCCTCTTTCTGCACATCAAATAATAACCTCAAACGTAAGCCTGCTGATGGTAAATTAACAAGTCCAAACACATGTGATTCCATGTGTGTGTGCTATGTTGTTAATAAGATTATCTGTCCAAGGGAATAAACGTAAGTGTAATCGATGATATCTGAAAATACTTTGTTATGTTTTTATCAAATTACGAAAATGAAAATCTTTTTCGTTGCCTGTAATTAATCAGCTTCTTTTCAGAAACGAACGAGGAGTGTAATCTGTAAGAGCATTAGTTTTGAAAGGAAAGGCACAAATTAGGCATAAAGACTGATTAATATACTAAAAGAAAGAATTTATTATATACGGTATTTGTTTAATAATCGGATTAAATATATACTGCTCTGTTTTCTATATCCTTAAGGTACACTTTTTCATAAATAATTTCTGTTTATATGCGATAGTTCATATAAACTTATTGTCATTATCCTGCTTTCTCACATTGGTAAAGGAACCAAATTTATAGCAGTTGTGACATGCGCTCGTAATAATATTCATATTTTCTTAACTGCCACTCGTGATATTCCTGAAGTAAAAACTATTTCAACCGGAGATCGAAAGCAGGAAGCACACACTGATTAATCTGAACGTATATAAGCACTTCAATAAGTATACACACTTAAATCTATTCGTTCTCCTTCTTTAAAGTATAAGGATAACAATCAAAATGTTCCTGATATTGTAACTGTGAAAAAGTTCCTATTGGTAATAGTTATATGAATTGCTTATACTCCAGAGCCTCCCTTGAATTTAAGATCCTTAAATCAATTTAAATTAAAATAAAACAATATGATGCAATAATTGAGATTAAAATATCGTTTTTTCTTTTCGTTATTAGATGGAATATGAACATCTCGTGAAACAATTTGAATATGTTTTTGTTATTCACTATGATTTTAGTTGACTAAAATTTTGAAATTGGCAACCATCACGCAAATGTATTTTTTCCGTCTTACGTGTCATATATTAGTTTATATTTAGTTTGTGCATACGTAAATTATGACGTAAATTATGGGAAAATTGTATATAAAAGTTTTAATTGCAAAAGTTTCGATTTTAGCGCAGATAGCTCATTGTAAGTATTACATTGTACACAAATGCATAAAATAATCCACACAAATGATAATGTATGAGTGTAGCAATACTATAAAGTGAGTGTAGACTAAAGCTGTATAAATGTTTCTTATAATGACAATTAGTCTCAGCTACTGATATCTAATAACCATGTATCATCTGCTACATTCCAATGTATTATAGTTAGCTTAGGTGGGCGAAACTGATTCATTTAAAGTTATTTCTTTCATCTGGTTTGTTAAATGTGTTAATTCATTTTCATATTAACATACATTATGGGGAATATCATTTGTTATTTGAATAGTCATTAGAAACGTTCATAATGGAACTGATGAAACACATTTGTCAATAAATCAGACTAATTAACAGAAAATCTGACTGGGAATATCGATAAAATATTTACATAAACGACTAAAGGAGAAAAAAGTCATTTGACATTTCAAATATTTGTATTTGTTTGTAAAGTGCGATAGGTTAGCATTATGATAGTTTACCGTAAGAAATGCATAATGTTATTGATGCTGTTTTGGCCTCATTCAGCATCTTCAATTTTCGGATTACTGTGGTTATTTTACATATCATTAACTCGGGCGAGTTGTCGCTACACTGTTCAATTTTCCTCCTAGTTTTCTCACTGACATTCATCATCCTTCTGCAGCTTTTATTGTGTCCGAGTCAACTATTAATATTACAGTAATTGGACTTGACATTCATATTTATTTTTCGAGCTATGTAAAGTGGTACAAGTATATGAGCGGGCTTGTATCACTCTCGCTTCATCTGATTGCGTTTTCCGTCCTATTCCATCAACACATATGACATCATTAGATTTCTGTGGAATAATGAGCGGTACAAGACGGTAGGATATTAGAAGGACAAATGAGAGAGAAATTTCAAGCGGAGAATCAGGAGGGTGCTCGAAACAAATTAAATGAAAGGGACATCATGAAAACTATGGGTTATGTCAGTATTAAGATGCTCTGCTCCCTTTCTGAAAGGGATAAAGATCGAATCACAGAACTTGGATAGAACTAGAAAGCTGCTCACAATGCACAGCGCATTCCATTCTAAAACCGACCGATTCTGCCTACCAAGAAAGACAGGTGGCACGGGATTACTAAACGCAGAAGATACATTTAACACTGCGATACTGGGTTTGAAAAATTATGTCGTGCAGTGTAAAGAAAAATACTATCTTCTGCCAGAAATAACCGAACTTTGGCTGAAACAGTAGGAGAATTCAGAGACAAGAGGGAGAATAACAAAACAAACAAGTGAAAAGAAATGGAAATACATGGCAAATTCATGCAACAAACCGAGACTGTTGGAGGTAAACATCGTTGATTCTGCAAGGTCATGCGCTGTTTATCTTGATATGAGATCATCATGTCGCGCACATATGGTTGTGATGCATGTGCGTGGTGTACCCTTATCAGATGGGTAGTCATGATGGGTATAATGGGCTTCGTATATTTGTACCCCAGTGTCACTTTGAAGGCATGCACTGCTCTCTCACTCAATAATAATTATAATAATAATAATAATAATAATCATAATAATAATAAAGATGATGATGATGATGATGATGATGATGATGATGATGATGAGGAGGAGGAGGAGGAGGAGGAGGAGGAGGAGGAGGAGGAAGAGGATACTAGCGCAAGTTCAATTTTTAGCCAAGAATTGTGGGATCAACCTTAGGAATGCGCAAGTGTTTCCGCTGCGCCGCATCTGTAATACCGTGGACGAAACCATTGCCGATATCGTGAACGAATGACCTGTACCTGACCAAAACCGTTAAAAGTTATGGCAACACGATGAGGTAGCGAAAGTGCTACATCCGAGAATATGCAAAATGTTGGGGCTAGATCGAAGCAAGAGGTGGCAGGAGCAAAAACCGCAGAGAGTGGTGGAGACGGAAACCAGCAAACTCACCTGGTATTCCCCAATCCAGAGAGATCCGATGCTAGAGCATAACAGATATGAGCTAGTGGTGGTTGATAAGATGCACCACATGTGCCACGTAGTTGATGTTGCCTGCCTCTTTGACCAACCCCCATGTATAGTCAAGAGTCAAGAAGGAAGGCGAAAAATAGCCTGGCTAAGGCAAACGCAGACAGTGAAGATAGAGTCAATTAGTCTTGGGTCCTCAGGAAGTATATCAGAATATATGAAGAGGAATATAAAGGAAATTGGAATAGTGTCCAGCAGAACTGTTACAAAAGATTTGCCTCCTTGGCACAGCTAGAATAATCAGGAAATTATTTGATAGTTGAAAAGAACGGATAGCATGATATTGTAGGCTGCAGGCAGCGAACACGCTACGTATAGAAGACTGCAGGAGTTATAAAAAGAAGTGAGATAAAATGAATAAATAATAAAGATAATTACAAACAGAAGCGTTTTATTTTGACCAGTAATTTCGGGGCATGTTTTTAATGGATTAAATCGATCCTTGTGATCAACTGATGCTTTGTTTATAGATCTCAAAAGGATGAAAGGCAAAGTGAACCTCGGCGGAATTTGATCTCAGAACGTAAGTCGGGAAGAAATGCCGCAAAACATTTTGTTTGGCGCGCTGAAGATTTTTCCAGCTCGCTGGGATTTGAATGCAGATTGTTAAGAATGAGAACATATAATTTAAAAGTATTTTATCCGAGTATCTAACATTAAACACAAGTCAAAGTATTTTCAGAAAATGCAGTTAACCAATAATATGGACCACAGTATTTGGCAAAATATGTTTATTGATTGCGGAAGTGTGAAAGTAAAAAGCTGCCCTGGGTGTCCATGTAATTCTTTAAATATATTGTCATACTACGTTTATTAGTATTCATGAAAGAAACACTAGAAATAAACTACGACTGATGAAATTGTTTCACATTTAGAATATTTTTTTCTGGTTTTCTTCCGACATAAGACATCAATACATCTTTACAGTATTTTTTCTCCCTAGTTAAATTTTCTAAAAGCTTTATTATCTGCTCGAGAAGATGTAGTGTCTCTAGTTACAAAAGTGTTATATATAGTTGTCAGTGTCTAGCAGAGAAGGAAGTAAATTCACGGCAAATTACACATTGTTTGTTATTATAGAATGTGTGGTAGTTTTAAAAAAATGTATATTGTTCGTTAATCCAATTACACTATGTTCTTTGTTTTATACAAATGATAGAACATCAATAAATAGGAATAAAATGCAAACAAAAAAATTGGTAAGATACAAAACTGAATCCTTTACTAATATCATAATAGTAAGATCATTAAGAAGAGACACAGAATCTGTGTTAAAACTGTTCTAAAACTTTAAAATATTTCGGCGTACATTTCACACTCCTACAGACACGTAAATCCTTTCTAACAAATGTATACGTTCCGTATGTGTGTGTACGTACACACGTATGTACGTATGGATGTATGCACGCATTTATGTATGTATATATACTGTAAGTATGTAAGTACATATGTACATGTGTGCATATATGAGTAGTTCTAAATATGTATCCGTATATGTATATACATATTGATATGTATTATGCATTAAATGTATGTATTTAGGTAAGCATATATATATATATATATATATATATATATATATATATATATATATATATATATATATATATATATATATATGTGTGTGTGTGTGTGTGTGTGTGTGTGTGTGTATGTATGTATATAGATATATACATATATGTGTGTATGTGTGTGTGTACATGTACTTATGAGTATACATAATACAATATACATTCATACACACACGCGCACACACACACACGCACGCAACACACACACACACACACACACACACACACACACACACACACACACACACATACATTTTGTCTGATAGGTACAACTGATCACAACATAATGGTTTTTATTCTCCCGTCTCTGAACAATCAGACTAATTTCTTGAATCATTAGCGTGGTGTGAAGATTGTAAGAGTATAGACAAAAATTGTTGAATTCTACTTAATATTGAATATTACAATTACATTGTCTGACCACATTTAAATAATTCTCTTTATACAAATTTCACTCTATGATTTTTATTATACATTTACAGCCCCTCCCCCCGAAAAAACGCCTGCTCAGCATTACTGGAAAATACTTCTGATCTAACAACTGTTCAAAGGACCATACATTGCCATATTCCACATAGGAGGGTAACACAAGTGTACCCTTATTAAAGCTGATTGTACTTTGGGTTCTGCATCGAAGTATGATACGAATATAACCGAAATGCTTTTCGCAAACGAAACTTGTAACCCTAGACTGAAAAGAACAGTAAATATGAACTAAATTCTATCTCAACCTATATTTTATGAGTATCACATTAGTGATGTCTATAAAATAAGCTCAGATATTGAATTTAGTTCATTAACATTCTCTGCACGAAGGTGAGTGTCTGAGAGACTGAACAACAAGCGATTACGCAGTATCTAGCGTCAGAAGTAAAGGGGAAGTGATAGGTTTTGGCGTATTCTACAGTATCTGTTTAGTAAAAGAAGATGGTGGATTTCCGGGACGAAAGTTGGACAGAAAGATGCAATACTTGACGACCGGTGTTGGTGTGTTTCCGTTCACTAATACAGCGGTTCAGCAAAAGTACCGACCGACAGAATAAGTACCAAGCTTAAAAGAAATATATACTAGGGTCGTTCAACTAAAATTCTTCAAAATGGTGCCCCAGCGTGGCCGAAGTATAATGACTGAAACATATAAAAGAAAAAGCATATATATGTATATATATATTTGCTTAAACACAATGACGAAAATATACAGACTAATTAAAGAAATAAAGAAACCGTGGTGTTCCAGTTGATGTTGTTTAACATTATATAATTATTTGGTGACCAAATCTCTGAAGAATGAAAATTAATTAGTCGACAGTAACATGGATAGAGAGTTTTCAAAAGGGAGGGAATCACATCATACTTTTAGGAGAACTCGGAATTTGGAAATGTGTATGACAACCATGTGAAGGCAAAACATGAAGGAAAATTAATAAGTGTATTCAGAAAACGCTGAAGATGACGACGACGATGTTGATGATAAGGATGACGATTGTGATGGCAATAATAATAATAATAATAATAATAATAATAATAATAATAATAATAATAATAATAATAATAATAATAATAATAATAATAATAATAATAATAATAATAATAAAAATAATAATTACAGTAATAATAGTTGGATTAAGAAATGTCTGGAAATGTATAAAATATTTTTTTCTGTAAGTATGAGATCATGGAGGATCACGCTCATTTTGAACAGTGATAATGCATTTCTATATGCTGGAGATGTATGAATTTCATGTGGCATTTTTCAGGGTGACTCTCTATCACCACTGCTCTTTTATCTAGCCTTAAAGAACGGCAGCTGCCCAACATGTCATCTATGTCAAAAACAAAATGAGACCATCGATCATGTTGTCTCCTTGTGCAATCTTCTTGCACCTGCAGAGTATCTCAACAGGCATGATAGAGCTGCGCAATATATTCACTGGGTAATATGCAAAAACCTGGACCTGCCCCATAATAAAAACTGGTGGGAACACAAACCACCCCCAGTACTTGAAAATGATCACATTGCACTCCTCTGGAACTTCACCATTCAAACTGACAGAAAGATAGACGCAAATAGGCCAGACATCATACTGAAAGACTTCAGACAAAAATCATGCCTCCTCATTGATATGACTGTCCCAATTGATATAAACGTATCTGTCAAGACCTACCAAAAACTGAGCAAATATAAAGATCTTGAAATAGAAATTCGCAATATTGTGGAAGACTGAAGACTAAAACAATATCTTTTGTCATAAGTGCCCTAGGAATGATAGCAAACGAGGCTGATTGCTACCCATCTCAGATAGCAGGAAACCCCAAAATGGCAGAAATTCAAAAGATAGTGCTCATGGGAACTGCCCATATTCTACGTAAAATACTGTCGATGTAAACTCAAATTTTAAAACAAACTCAATTTTCTTATGTTTTCTTAAACCTTCTCTAGAACAAAACTAAATATTTGACACCCTAGGCATAACACCAACATGAACTTCTAACTCGGTGTCTCTTGATGTCTCTGAGTGAGACTTGGAGACAACTTATACACACACAAAGCAAAAGTCAAACATATATTGATAATAATAATAAATGTCTAGAGCAAAACAAACTATATTTGCATACGTAAACAATCGGATAGATAAAATATATATCATAAAACAATAAACATTAGAAAAACCAAAAACGTTTCATAATGATAATAAAAAAAATATTCAAAACAAAAACATTAATTTAGTTTTTGAGCCTAGATAGAATATAACGTTTCACTTATATGTAAAAGATTTCATAAAATAAAATATGTGGAAGGGGAACAAATGAATCAGCGAATGAAATTTACACAAATATTGATAAGATGTAATAATAAACACAGAAATACATAGAGTAAATGAAAATTCTCAGTCGACTAATAAATATATTAAGAGATACCATACACGCACAAACACATATATTCATATATATATTTTTATACATACATGAGTATATTACGCACATACATAGATACATGCATGTCTATATGTATATGTATGTATGTATGTATGCATGTATATATATATATATATATATATATAATGCTATATATACGTTATATATATATTTTATATGTATATATTTAGGTTCTACAAAATAGCAACTATATTTAAAGTACCTAGACATTGAAGAGATTCGTGCCAGAGGCAGCTCGTTTCTCTGAAGTATATCGATAATGGATTATTGCCAATATAAAACAAAATAAGGCAATTTAAGGATAAAGGCTTAAAGAATTATGATTTAATAAAATTCAGGCAAAATTATTACAGAAACAAATTGAAAGAAATAAAGAAGGAAATTGTATTTCATGGGGAATATTGTGAAACGAACGATCAATAGATAATACGTAAAATAGCTTAGAAGAACATCGTACTCAAGCGAAGTTTTAATAAAATCACCGAAAAGCAAATAGCAAATTATCGGTGAATAATTTATATAAGTTTCTACATATAAATAGAAAATTCAACTGAAAATTATATTACGAAATAATTATTACTAATCCGATATCAGAAACCTACTATAGCCTGTTAATATTTAGTGGAATAAATAAATAAATCAAGGAATCGATAAACTAGCATATGTGAAAGATGTTGGGAAAAAGAGTTATGAAAATGTTTCGGAAGAAT